>NW_028270176.1:11767460-11889960 GCF_037043375.1 Chiloscyllium plagiosum
CCACAGGGACAGAGTGTACACAGGGCCGGGGGGGGGCACAGGGACAGTGAGTCCACAGGGACAGTGGGCACAGGGACAGAGTGTCCACAGGGACAGAGTGTACACAGGGCCGGGGGGGGGCACAGGGACAGTGAGTCCACAGGGACAGTGGGCACAGGGACAGAGTGTCCACAGGGGCAGGGGGACACAAAGACAGGGGGGGACAGGGACAGGGGGGCACAGGGACAGAGTGTCCACAAGGACAGCGGGGCACAGGTACAGAGTGTCAACAGGGACAGGGGGGCACAGGGACAGAGTGTCCACAGGTGCAGGGGGACACAGAGACGGGGGGCACAGGGATAGAGTGTACACAAGCACAGGGACAGTGTGTCTACAGGGCCAGGGGGCACAGGCACAGAGTTTCCACAGGGACAGGGCGACACAGAGACAGGGGGGCATAGGGACTGAATGCCCACAGGTACATGGGAGCACAGGGACAGAGTGTCCACAGGGACAGGGGGGCACAGGGACAGAGTGTCCACAAGGACAGGGGGGCACAGGGACAGAGTGTCCACAAGGACAGGGGGGCACAGGTACAGAGTGTCAACAGGGACAGGGGGGCACAGGTACAGAGTGTCAACAGGGACAGGGGGGCACAGGGACAGAGTGTCCACAGGTGCAGGGGGACACAGAGACGGGGGGCACAGGGATAGAGTGTACACAAGCACAGGGACAGTGTGTCTACAGGGCCAGGGGGCACAGGCACAGAGTTTCCACAGGGACAGGGCGACACAGAGACAGGGGGGCATAGGGACTGAATGCCCACAGGTACATGGGAGCACAGGGACAGAGTGCCCACAGGGACAGGGGGGCACAGGGACAGTGTGTCTACAGGGCCAGGGGGCACAGGCACAGAGTTTCCACAGGGACAGGGCGACACAGAGACAGGGGGGCATAGGGACTGAATGCCCACAGGTACATGGGAGCACAGGGACAGAGTGCCCACAGGGACAGGGGGGCACAGGGACAGAGTGTCCACAGGGACAGGGGGACACAGGGACTGAAGGGCTCAAGGACAGGGGGCACAGGGACAGGGGGACACAGGGACAGGGGGACACAGAGACAGAGTATCTACAGGGACAGGGGGGACATAGGGACAGAGTGTCCACAGGGACAGGGGGAGACAGGAACAGGGGGGCATGGGGACAGGGGGCCACAGGGACAGAGTGCACACAGGTACAGCGGGGCACAGGGAGAGAGTGTACATAGAGACCGGGTGACATAGGGACAGAGTATCTACAGGGACAGAGGGTCCACAGGAACAGGGGGGCACACGGACAGAGCGCCCACAGGGCCAGGGGCACAGGGACAGAGTGTACACAATGCTCGGGGGAGATAGGTGCAGAGTGCCCACAGGGACAAGTGGCACAGGGACAGAGTGTCCACAGGGACAGGGGCACAGGGACAGAGTATCCACAGGGACAGGGGGACACAGGGACAGGGGGACACAGGGACAGGGGGCACAGGGACAGGGGAGCACAGGGACAGAGTGCCCACAGGGACAGGGGGGCACAGGGACAGAGTGTCCACAGGGACAGGGGGACACAGGGGCAGAAGGGCACAATGACAGGGGGCACAGGGACAGGGGGGACACAGGGACAGGGGACACAGGGACAGGGGGGCATGGGGACAGAGTGCACACAAGGATGGGGGGGTTGGGGGGGGGGGGCACAGGGACAGAGTGCCCACAGTGACAGGGGGGCATAGCGACAGAGTGTCCACAGGGTCAGTGGGACACAGGGACAGAGTGTCCACAGGGAGAGGGAGAGGGGCACTCAAGGGCAGGGCGGCACAGAGGGACAGGTGGGCACAGGGATAGAATGTCCACAGGAACAGGGGGCACAGGGACGGTGTGTCGTCAGGGACAGGGGGCACAGGGAGAGTATGTCAACATGGCCGGGGGGCGCAGGGACAGTGTGTCCACAGGGGCAGGGGGGCACTGGGACAGGGGGGCACAGGGACAGAGTGTCCACAGGGACAGTGTGTCCACAGGGCTGAGTGCCCACAGAGAGAGGGGGGCAAAGGGACAGGGGGCCACAGGGACAGGGGGCCACAGGGACAGTGGGACACAGGGACAGAGTGTCCACAGGGACAGGGACAGGTGCACTTAAGGGCAGGGGGGCACACAGGGACAGGTGGGCACAGGGACAGAGTGTCCACAGGGACGGGAGGACATAGGGATAGGGGGGCACATGGATAGTGTCCATAGAGACAGGGGGCCACCAGGACAGAGGGGCACAGGGACAGGGAGCCACATGGACAGAGGGGCACAGGGACTGAGTGTCCACAGGGACAGAGTGCCCACAGATACATGGGTACACAGAGACAGGGGGGAACAGGGACAGCGTGTCCACAGGAACAGTGGGCACAGGGACGGTGTGTCCTCAGGGACAGGGGGCACCGGGACAGTATGTCAACACGGCCCGGGGGCACAGGTACAGTGGACACAGAGACGGGGGGCACAGGGACAGGGGGGCACAGGGACACAGTGCCCACAGGGCCAGGGACACAGGGACAGAGTGTCCACAGGGACAGAGTGTCCACAGGGACAGGGGGCACAGGGACAGAGTATCTACAGGGATGGGGGGGACAGAGGGACAGATTATCTACAGGGATGGGGGGCACAGGGACAGGGGGGCACTGGGACAGAGTGCCCACAAGGACAGGGGGACACAGGGACAGAGTGTCCACAGGGACAGATTGCCCACAGGTACAGCGGGGCACAGGGAGAGAGTGTACATAGGGGCCGGGGGACATAGGGACAGAGTATCTACAGGGACAGAGTGTCCACAGGAACAGGGGGGCACAGGGACAGAGTATCAACAGAAACAGGGGGGCACAGGGACAGAGTGCCCACAGGGCCAGGGGGCACAGAGACAGGGGGGCAAAGGGACAGAGTGCCCACAGGGACAGGGGGGCACAGCGACAGAGGGTCCACAGGGACAGGAGGCCACAGGGACAGTGGGACACAGGGACAGAGTGTCCACAGGGACAGGGACAGGGGCACTCAAGGGTAGGGGGGCACACAGGGACAGGTGGGCACAGGGACAGAGTGTCCACATGGACAGGGGGCCACAGGGACAGAGTGTCCACAGGGACGGGAGGACATAGGGACAGGGGGGCACATGGATAGTGTCCATAGAGACAGGGGGCCACCAGGACAGAGGGGCACAGGGACAGGGAGCCACAGGGACAGAGGGGCACAGGGACAGAGTGTCCACAGGGACAGGGGGGCACAGGGACTGAGTGTCCACAGGGACAGAGTGCCCACAGGTACAGGGGGACACAGAGACAGGGGGGAACAGGGACAGCGTGTCCACAGGAACAGTGGACACAGAGACGGGGGGGGGGCAGGGACAGGGGGGCACAGGGACACAGTGCTCACAGGGCCAGGGACACAGGGACAGAGTGTCCACAGGGACAGGGGGCACAGGGACAGAGTATCTACAGGGATGGGGGGGACAGAGGGACAGATTATCTAAAGGGATGGGGGGCACAGGGACAGGGGGGCACTGGAACAGAGTGCCCACAAGGACAGGGGGACACAGGGACAGAGTGTCCACAGGGACAGATTGCCCACAGGTACAGCGGGGCACAGGGAGAGAGTGTACATAGGGACCAGGGGACATACGGAAAGAGTATCTACAGGGACAGAGTGCCCACAGGAACAGGGGGACACAGGGACAGAGTATCAACAGGAACAGGGGGGCACAGGGACAGAGTATCAACAGGAACGGGGGGCACAGGGACAGAGTGCCCAAAGGGCCAGGGGCACAGGGACAGAGTGTACACAATGCGCGGGGGAGATAGGTGCAGAGTGTCCACTGGGACAGGGGGGATAGGGTCAGAGTGTCCACAGGGACGGGGGTGCACAGGGACAGAGTGTCCACAGGGACAGGGGGCACAGGGACAGAGTGTCCACAGGGACAGGGGGCACAGGGACAGAGTATCCACAGGGACAGGGGGACAGAGGGACAGGGGGACACAGGTACAGAGTATCAATAAGGACAGGGGGGCACAGGGACAGAGTGTCCACAGGTACAGGGGGACAGAGAGACGGGGGGCACAGGGATAGAGTGTACACAGGCACAGGGACAGTGAGTCCACAGGGACAGAGGGGCACAGGGACAGTGTGTCCACAGGGATAGGGCGACACGGACACAGGGGGGCATAGGGACAGAATGCCCACAGGGACAGGGGAGCACAGGGACAGAGTGCCCACAGGGACAGGGGGGCACAGGGACAGAAGGGCACAAGTACAGGGGGACACAGACACAGGGGGGCATAGGGACAGAATGCCCACAGGGACAGGGGAGCACAGGGACAGAGTGTTCACAGGAACAGAGGGGCACAGGGATAGAGTATCAACAGGAACAGGGGGGCACAGGGACAGAGTATCAACAGGAACAGGGGGGCACAGGGACAGAGTGCCCACAGGGCCAGGGGCACAGGGACCGAGTGTACACAATGCTCGGGGGAGATAGGTGCAGAGTGTCCACTGGGACAGGGGGCATAGGGTCAGAGTGTCCACAGGGACGGGGGTGCACAGGGACAGGGGGCACAGGGACAGAGTATCCACAGGGACAGGGGGACACAGGGACAGGGGGACACAGGGACAGGGGGACACGGGGACAGAGTATCAATAGGGACAGGGGGGCACAGGGACAGTGTCCACAGGTACAGGGGGACACAGAGACGGGGGGCACAGGGATAGAGTGTACACAGGCATAGGGACAGTGAGTCCACAGGGACAGGGGGGCACAGGGACAGTGTGTCCACAGGGACAGGGCGACACAGAGACAGGGGGGCATAGGGACAGAATGCCCATAGGGACAGGGGAGCACAGGGACAGAGTGCCCACAGGGACAGGGGGACACAGGGACAGAAGGGCACAAGGACAGGGGGACACAGGGACAGGGGGACACAGGGACAGGGGGACACAGGGACAGAGTATCTACAGGGACAGGGGGGCATAGTGACAGTGTCCACAGGGACAGGGGGAGACAGGGACAGGGGAGCATGGGGACAGGGGGCCACGGGGACAGGGGACCACAGGGACAGAGTGCACACAGGGACGGGGGGGGCGGGGAGGCACAGGGACAGAGTGCCCACAGGGACAGGGGGGCACTGCGACAGAGTGTCCACAGGGACAGGGGGCCACAGGGACAGAGTGTCCACAGAGACCGGGACAGGGGCACTCAAGGGCAGGGGGGCACACAGGGACAGGTGGCCACAAGGACAGAGTGTCCACAGGGACAGCGGGGCACGGGGATAGAATGTCCACAGGAACAGGGGCACAGGGACAGTATGGCAACACGGCCCGGGGGCACAGAGACAGTGTGTCCACAGGGACAGGGGGACACAGGGACGGGGGACACAGGGACAGTGCGTCCACAGGGACAGGGGGCCACAGGGACAGGGGCGCACAGGGACAGAGTGTCCACAGGGACAGCTGGCCACAGGGACAGAGTGCCCACAGGGACAGGGAGCACAGAGACAGGGGGGCAAAGGGACAGGGGGCCACATGGACAGTGGGCCACAGGGACAGGGGGGCACAGGGACAGAGTGTCCACAGGGACGGGAGGACATAGGGACAGGGGGGCATATGGATAGTGTCCACAGAGATAGGGGTCATCAGGACAGAGGGGCACAGCGACAGGGAGCCACAGGGACAGAGCTTCCACAGGGACAGGGGGGCACAGGGACTGAGTGTCCACAGGAACAGAGTGCCCACAGGGACAGGGGTCACAGGGACAGGGGGGCACAGGGACAGAGTGTCCACAGGGCCAGGGGCACAGGGACAGAGTGTACACAGGGATAGAGGGACACAGAGACAGGAGGGCACACAGGGACAGAGTGTCCACAGGGGCAGGGGCACAGGGACAGAGTGTCCACAGCGACAGGGGGCACAGGGACAGAGTATCCACAGGGACAGGGGGACACAGATACAGAGGGACAGAGTGTCCACAGGGACAGGGGGGGCATAGGGACAGAGTATCTACAGGGATAGGGGGGACAGAGGGACAGAGTATCTACAGGGATGGGGGGCACAGGGAGAGGGGGCACTGGGACAGAGTGCCCACAAGGACAGGGGGGGCACAGGGACAGAGTGTCCACAGGGACAGATTGCCCACAGGTACAGCGGGGCACAGGGAGAGAGTGAACATAGGGACCGGGGAACATAGGGACAGAGTATCTACAGGGACAGAGTGTCCACAGGAACAGGGGGGCACAGGGATAGAGTATCAACAGGAACAGGGGGGCACAGGGATAGAGTGCCCACAGGGCCAGGGGCACAGGGACAGAGTGTACACAGGGACAGGGGGACACAGGGACAGAGTATCTACAGGGACAGGGGGCACAGGGACAGAGTATCCACAGGGATGGGGGTGCACAGGGACAGAGTGTCCACAGGGACAAGTGGCACAGGGACAGAGTGTCCACAGGGACAGGGGGCACAGGGACAGAGTATCCACAGGGACAGGGGGACACAGGGACAGAGTATCTACAGGGACAGGGGGGCAGAGTGACAGAGTGTCCACAGGGACAGGGGGACACAGAGACAGGGGGACACAGGGAAAGAGTGTCCACATGGACAGGGGGGCACAGGGACAGAGTGTCGACAGGGACAGGGGGGCACAGGGACAGAGTGTCGACAGGGACAGAGTGTCCACAGGGACAGAGTGTCCATAAGGCCAGGGGGGGGGGGGGGGGGGGGGGGGGGGCACAGGGACAGAGTGTCCACAGCGACAGGGGGCACAGGGACAGAGTGTCCACAGGGACAGGGGGACACAGGGACAGGGGGACACAGGCACAGGGGGCACAGGGACAGAGTGTCCACGGGGACAGGGGGCACAGGGACAGAGTGCCCACGGGGACAGGGGGCACCGGGACAGAGTGTCCACAGGGACAGGGCGACACAGAGACAGGGGGGCATAGGGACAGAATGCCGACAGGGACAGGGAAGCACAGGGACAGAGTGCCCACAGGGACAGGGGGGCACAGGGACAGAGTGTCCACAGGGACAGGGGGAGACAGGGACAGGGGGGCATGGGGATAGGGGGCCACAGGGACAGGGGACCACAGGGACAGAGTGCCCACAGGGACAGGGGGGCACAGCGACAGAGTGTCCACAGGGACAGGGGGCCACAGGGACCGTGGGACACAGGGACAGAGTGTCCACAGGGACAGGGACAGGGGCACTCAAGGGTAGGGGGGCACACAGGGACAGGTGGGCACAGGGGCAGAGTGTCCACAGGGACAGGGGGCCACAGGGACAGTGGGACACAGGGACAGAGTGTCCACAGGGACAGGTGGGCACAGGGACAGAGTGTCCACAGGGACAGGTGGGCACAGGGATAGTGAATCCACAGTAACGGGGGCACAGGGATAGGATGTCCACAGGAACAGGGGGCACAGGGACAGTATGTCAACACGGCCCAGGGGCACAGGGACAGTATGTCCACAGGGACAGGGGGACACAGGGACGGGGGCACAGGGACAGTGTGTACACAGGCACAGGGGGCACAGGGACAGAGTGTCCACGGGGACAGGGGGCACAGGGACAGAGTGTCCACGGGGACAGGGGGCACAGGGACAGAGTGTCCACGGGGACAGGACGACACAGAGACAGGGGGGCATAGGGACAGAATGCCCACACTGACAGGGGCGCACAGGGACAGAGTGTACACAATGCTCGGGGGAGATAGGTGCAGAGTGTCCACTGGGACAGGGGTAATAGGGACAGAGTATCCACAGGGACAGGGGGTGACAGAGGTACAGAGTATCTACAGGGATAGGGGGGCACAGGAATAGGGGGGCACAGGGACAGATTGCCCACAGGAACAGGGGGGCACAGGGACAGAGTATCAACAGGAACAGGGGGGCACACGGACAGAGTGCCCACAGGGCCAGGGGCACAGGGACGGGGGACACAGGGACAGTGTGTCCACAGGGACAGGGGGGGCACAGGGACAGGGGGCCACAGGGACAGGGGCGCACAGGGACAGAGTGTCCACAGGGACAGCTGGCCACAGGGACAGAGTGCCCACAGGGACAGGGGGCACAGAGACAGGGGGGCAAATGGACAGGGGGCCACATGGACAGTGGGCCACAGGGACAGGGGGGCACAGGGACAGAGTGTCCACAGGGACGGGAGGACATAGGGACATATGGATAGTGTCCACAGAGACAGGGGCCATCAGGACAGAGGGGCACAGGGACAGGGAGCCACAGGGACACAGGGACAGAGCTTCCACAGGGACAGGGGGGCACAGGGACTGAGTGTCCACAGGGCCAGGGGCACAGGGACAGAGTATCCACAGGGACAGGGGGGGCATAGGGACAGAGAGTACACAGGGACAGAGCTTCCACAGGGACAGGGGGGCACAGGGACAGAGTGTCCACAGGGACAGGGGGACAGGGACAGAGTGTACACAGGGATAGAGGGACACAGAGACAGGAGGGCACACAGGGACAGAGTGTCCACAGGGACTGGCGACACAGGGACAGAGTATACACAGGGATAGAGGGATACAGAGACACGGGGGCACAGGGACACAGTGCCCACAGGGGCAGGGGCACAGGGACAGAGTGTCCACAGTGACGGGGGCACAGGGACAGAGTATCCACAGGGCCAGGGGCACAGGGACAGAGTGTCCACAGTGACGGGGGCACAGGGACAGAGTGTACACAGGGATAGAGGGACACAGAGACAGGAGGGCACACAGGGACAGAGTGTCCACAGCGACAGGGGGCACAGGGACAGAGAGTACACAGGGACAGAGCTTCCACAGGGCCAGGGGCACAGGGACAGAGTGTACACAGGGATAGAGGGACACAGAGACAGGAGGGCACACAGGGACAGAGTGTCCACAGCGACAGGGGGCACAGGGACAGAGTATCCACAGGGACAGGGGGGGCATAGGGACAGAGAGTACACAGGGACAGAGCTTCCACAGGGACAGGGGGGCACAGGGACAGAGTGTCCACAGGGACAGGGGGACAGGGACAGAGTGTACACAGGGATAGAGGGACACAGAGACAGGAGGGCACACAGGGACAGAGTGTCCACAGGGACTGGCGACACAGGGACAGAGTATACACAGGGATAGAGGGATACAGAGACACGGGGGCACAGGGACACAGTGCCCACAGGGGCAGGGGCACAGGGACAGAGTGTCCACAGTGACGGGGGCACAGGGACAGAGTATCCACAGGGACAGGGGGACAGACATACAGAGGGGCAGAGGGACAGAGTATCCACAGGGACAGGGGGGGCATAGGGACAGAGTATCTACAGGGATGGGGGGGCACAGGGACAGGGGGGCATAGGGACAGAGTGCCCACAAGGACAGGGGGGGCACAGGGACAGAGTATCCACAGGGACAGAGTGTCCACAGGGACAGATTGCCCACAGGTACAGCGGGGCACAGGGAGAGAGTGTACATAGGGACCGGGGGACATAGGGACAGAGTATCTACAGGGACAGAGTGTCCACAGGAACAGGGGGGCACAGGGACAGAGTATCAACAGGAACAGGGGGGCACAGGGATAGAGTGCCCACAGGGCCAGGGGCACTGGGACAGAGTGTGCACAATGCTCGGGGGAGGTAGGTGCAGAGTGTCCACTGGGACAGGGGGCATAGGGTCAGAGTGTCCACAGGGATGGGGGGGCACAGGGTCAGAGTGTCCACAGGGATGGGGGCACAGGGACAGAGTGTCCACAGGGATGGGGGGCACAGGGACAGAGTATCCACAGGGATGGGGGCACAGTGACAGAGTGTCCACAGGGATGGGGGGCACAGGGACAGAGTATCCACAGGGACAGGGGCACAGAGACAGAGTGTCGACAGGGACAGATTGCCCACAGGTACAGCGGGGCACAGGGAGAGAGTGTACACAGGCACAGGGGGCACAGGGACAGAGTGTCCACAGGGACAGCTGGCCACAGGGACAGAGTGCCCACAGGGACAGGGGGCACAGAGACAGGGGGGCAAAGGGACAGGGGGCCACATGGACAGTGGGCCACAGGGACAGGGGGGCACAGGGACAGAGTGTCCACAGGGACGGGAGGACATAGGGACAGGGGGGCATATGGATAGTGTCCACAGAGACAGGGGCCATCAGGACAGAGGGGCACAGGGGCAGGGAGCCACAGGGACACAGGGACAGAGCTTCCACAGGGACAGGGGGGCACAGGGACTGAGTGTCCACAGGAACAGAGTGCCCACAGGGACAGGGGGCACAGGGACAGGGGGGCACAGGGACAGAGTGTCCACAGGGCCAGGGGCACAGGGACAGGAGGGCACACAGGGACAGAGTGTCCACAGAGACAGGAGGGCACACAGGGACAGAGTGTCCACAGGGGCAGGGGCACAGGGACAGAGTGTCCACAGCGACAGGGGGCACAGGGACAGAGTATCCACAGGGACAGGGGGCCACAGAGACAGAGGGACAGAGTGTCCACAGGGACAGGGGGGGCATAGGGACAGAGTGTACACAGGGACAGGGACAGAGTGTACACAGGGATAGAGGGACACAGAGACAGGAGGGCACACAGGGACAGAGTGTCCACAGGGACTGGCGACACAGGGACAGAGTATACACAGGGATAGAGGGATATAGAGACACGGGGGCACAGGGACACAGTGCCCACAGGGGCAGGGGCACAGGGACAGAGTGTCCACAGCGACAGGGGGCACAGGGACAGAGTATCCACAGGGACAGGGGGACAGAGATACAGAGGGGCAGATGGACAGAGTGTCCACAGGGACAGGGGGGGCATAGGGACAGAGTATCTATAGGGATGGGGGGGGCACAGCGACAGGGGGGCACTGGGACAGAGTGCCCACAAGGACAGGGGGGGCACAGGGACAGAGTGTCCACAGGGACAGATTGCCCACAGGTACAGCGGGGCACAGGGAGAGAGTGTTCATAGGGACCGGGGGACATAGGGACAGAGTATCTACAGGGACAGAGTGTCCACAGGAACAGGGGGGGCACAGGGACAGAGTATCAACAGGAACAGGGGGGCACAGGGATAGAGTGCCCACAGGGACAGGGGGGCACAGCGATAGAGTGCCCACAGGGACAGGGGGCCACAGGGACAGAGTGTCCACAGGGACAGGGACAGCGGCACTCAAGGGCAGGGGGGCACACAGGGACAGGTGTCCACAGGGACAGAGTGTCCACAGGGACAGAGTGTCCACAGGGACAGCGGGGCACAGGGTCAGAGTGTCCACAGGGATGGGGGCACAGGGACAGAGTGTCCACAGGGACAGGGGCACAGAGACAGAGTGTCGACAGGGACAGATTGCCCACAGGTACAGCGGGGCACAGGGAGAGAGTGTACACAGGCACAGGGGGCACAGGGACAGAGTGTCCACAGGGACAGCTGGCCACAGGGACAGAGTGCCCACAGGGACAGGGGGCACAGAGACAGGGGGGCAAAGGGACAGGGGGCCACATGGACAGTGGGCCACAGGGACAGGGGGGCACAGGGACAGAGTGTCCACAGGGACGGGAGGACATAGGGACAGGGGGGCATATGGATAGTGTCCACAGAGACAGGGGCCATCAGGACAGAGGGGCACAGGGGCAGGGAGCCACAGGGACACAGGGACAGAGCTTCCACAGGGACAGGGGGGCACAGGGACTGAGTGTCCACAGGAACAGAGTGCCCACAGGGACAGGGGGCACAGGGACAGGGGGGCACAGGGACAGAGTGTCCACAGGGCCAGGGGCACAGGGACAGAGTGTCCACAGGGCCAGGGGCACAGGGACAGGAGGGCACACAGGGACAGAGTGTCCACAGAGACAGGAGGGCACACAGGGACAGAGTGTCCACAGGGGCAGGGGCACAGGGACAGAGTGTCCACAGCGACAGGGGGCACAGGGACAGAGTATCCACAGGGACAGGGGGCCACAGAGACAGAGGGACAGAGTGTCCACAGGGACAGGGGGGGCATAGGGACAGAGTGTACACAGGGACAGGGACAGAGTGTACACAGGGATAGAGGGACACAGAGACAGGAGGGCACACAGGGACAGAGTGTCCACAGGGACTGGCGACACAGGGACAGAGTATACACAGGGATAGAGGGATATAGAGACACGGGGGCACAGGGACACAGTGCCCACAGGGGCAGGGGCACAGGGACAGAGTGTCCACAGCGACAGGGGGCACAGGGACAGAGTATCCACAGGGACAGGGAGACAGAGATACAGAGGGGCAGATGGACAGAGTGTCCACAGGGACAGGGGGGGCATAGGGACAGAGTATCTACAGGGATGGGGGGGGCACAGCGACAGGGGGGCACTGGGACAGAGTGCCCACAAGGACAGGGGGGGCACAGGGACAGAGTGTCCACAGGGACAGATTGCCCACAGGTACAGCGGGGCACAGGGAGAGAGTGTTCATAGGGACCGGGGGACATAGGGACAGAGTATCTACAGGGACAGAGTGTCCACAGGAACAGGGGGGGCACAGGGACAGAGTATCAACAGGAACAGGGGGGCACAGGGATAGAGTGCCCACAGGGACAGGGGGGCACAGCGATAGAGTGCCCACAGGGACAGGGGGCCACAGGGACAGAGTGTCCACAGGGACAGGGACAGGGGCACTCAAGGGCAGGGGGGCACACAGGGACAGGTGTCCACAGGGACAGAGTGTCCACAGGGACAGAGTGTCCACAGGGACAGCGGGGCACAGGGATAGTGAATCCACAGTAACGGGGGCACAGGGATAGAATGTCCACAGGAACAGGGGGCACAGGGACAGTATGTCAACACGGCCCGGGGGCACAGAGACAGTGTGTCCACAGGGACAGGGGGACACAGGGACGGGGGACACAGGGACAGTGCGTCCACAGGGACAGGGGGGCACAGGGACAGGGGGGCACAGGGACAGGGGCGCACAGGGACAGAGTGTCCACAGGGACAGCTGGCCACAGGGACAGAGTGCCCACAGGGACAGGGGGCACAGAGACAGGGGGGCAAAGGGACAGGGGGCCACATGGACAGTGGGCCACAGGGACAGGGGGGCACAGGGACAGGGGCGCACAGGGACAGAGTGTCCACAGGGACAGCTGGCCACAGGGACGGGAGGACATAGGGACAGGGGGGCATATGGATAGTGTCCACAGAGACAGGGGCCATCAGGACAGAGGGGCACAGGGGCAGGGAGCCACAGGGACACAGGGACAGAGCTTCCACAGGGACAGGGGGGCACAGGGACAGGGGGGCACAGGGACAGAGTGTACACAGAGATAGAGGGACACAGAGACAGGAGGGCACACAGGGACAGAGTGTCCACAGGGGCAGGGGCACAGGGACAGAGTGTCCACAGCGACAGGGGGCACAGGGACAGAGTATCCACAGGGACAGGGGGACACAGATACAGAGGGACAGAGTGTCCACAGGGGCAGGGGGGGCATAGGGACAGAGTATCTACAGGGATAGGGGGGACAGAGGGACAGAGTATCTACAGGGATGGGGGGCACAGGGACAGGGGGGCACTGGGACAGAGTGCCCACAAGGACAGGGGGGGCACAGGGACAGAGTGTCCACAGGGACAGATTGCCCACAGGTACAGCGGGGCACAGGGAGAGAGTGTCAATAGGGACCGGGGGACATAGGGACAGAGTATCTACAGGGACAGAGTGTCCACAGGAACAGGGGGGCACAGGGACAGAGTATCAACAGGAACAGGGGGGCACAGCGATAGAGTGCCCACAGGGCCAGGGGCACAGGGACAGAGTGTACACAATGCTCGGGGGAGATAGGTGCAGAGTGTCCACTGGGACAGGGGGCATAGGGTCAGAGTGTCCACAGGGATGGGGGGGCACAGGGACAGAGTGTCCACAGGGACAAGTGGCACAGGGACAGAGTATCCACAGGGACAGAGGGACACAGGGACAGAGTATCGACAGGGACAGGGGGGCAGAGTGACAGAGTGTCCACAGGGACAGGGGGACACAGAGACAGGGGGACACAGGGAAAGAGTGTCCACAAGGACAGGGGGGCACAGGGACAGAGTGTCGACAGGGACAGGGGGGGCACAGGGACAGAGTGTCGACAGGGACAGGTGGGCACAGGGACAGAGTGTCCACAGGGACAGAGTGTCCACAAGGCCGGGGGGGGGGTGGCACAGGGACAGAGTGTCCACAGGGACAGGGGGCATAGGGACAGAGTGTCCACAGGGACAGGGGGACACAGGGACAGAGTGTCCACAAGGACAGGGGGGCACAGGGATAGAGTGTACACAGGCACAGGGGGCACAGGGACAGAGTGCCCAAGGGGACAGGGGGCACAGGGACAGAGTGTCCACAGGGACAGGGCGACACAGAGACAGGGGGGCAAAGGGACAGAATGCCCACAGGGACAGGGGGGCAAAGGGACAGAATGCCCACAGGGACAGGGGAGCACAGGGACAGAGTGCCCACAGGGACAGGGGGGCACAGGGACAGAAGGGCACAGGGACAGGGGGACACAGGGACAGGTGGACATAGGGACAGAGTGTCCACAGGGACAGGGGGAGACAGGGACAGGGGGGCATTGGGACAGGGGGGCATGGGGACAGGGGGGCATGGGGATAGGGGGCCACAGGGACAGAGTGCCCACAGGGACAGAGTGCCCACAGGGACAGGGGGGCACAGCGACAGAGTGTCCACAGGGACAGGGACGGGGGCACTCAAGGGTAGGGAGCACACAGGGACAGGTGGGCACAGGGGCTGAGTGTCCACAGGGACAGGGGGGCACAGGGATAGAATGTCCACAGGAACAGGGGGCACAGGGACGGTGTGTCCTCAGGGACAGGGGGCACAGGGACGGTGTGTCCTCAGGGACAGGGGGCACAGGGACAGTATGTCAACACGGCCCGGGGGCACAGAGACAGTGTGTCCACAGGGACAGGGGGACACAGGAACGGGGGCACAGGGACAGTGTGTACACAGGCACAGGGGGCACCGGGACAGAGTGTCCACGGGGACAGGGGGCACAGGGACAGAGTGTCCACGGGGACAGAGGGCACAGGGACAGAGTGTCCACAGGGACAGGGCGACACAGAGACAGGGGGGCATAGGGACAGAATGCCCACACTGACAGGGGAGCACAGGGACAGAGTGTCCACAGGGACAGGGGACACAGAGACAGTGGGGCACAGAGACAGGGGGGCACAGAGGGACAGGGGGGCACAGGGACAGAGTGTCCACAGGGACAGGGGGGCACAGAGACAGGGGACACAGGAACAGGGGGGGTACAGTGACAGTGTCCACAGGGACAGAGGGACAGGGAGCCACAGGGACAGAGGGGCACAGGGACAGAGTGTCCACAGGGACAGGGGGACACAGGGACAGTGGGACATAGGGACAGAGAGTCCACAGGGACAGGGGCACTCAAGGGCAGGGGGGCACACAGGGACAGGTGGGCACAGGGACAGAGTGTCCACAGGGACAGAGTGTCCACAGGGATAGTGAATCCACAGTAACGGGGGCACAGGGATAGGATGTCCACAGGAACAGGGGGCACAGGGACAGTATGTCAACACGGCCCAGGGGCACAGGGACAGTATGTCCACAGGGACAGGGGGACACAGGGACGGGGGCACAGGGACAGTGTGTACACAGGCACAGGGGGCACAGGGACAGAGTGTCCACGGGGACAGGGGGCACAGGGACAGAGTGTCCACGGGGACAGGGGGCACAGGGACAGAGTGTCGACAGGGACAGGTGGGCACAGGGACAGAGTGTCCACAGGGACAGAGTGTCCACAAGGCCGGGGGGGGGGTGGCACAGGGACAGAGTGTCCACAGGGACAGGGGGCATAGGGACAGAGTGTCCACAGGGACAGGGGGACACAGGGACAGAGTGTCCACAAGGACAGGGGGGCACAGGGATAGAGTGTACACAGGCACAGGGGGCACAGGGACAGAGTGCCCAAGGGGACAGGGGGCACAGGGACAGAGTGTCCACAGGGACAGGGCGACACAGAGACAGGGGGGCAAAGGGACAGAATGCCCACAGGGACAGGGGGGCAAAGGGACAGAATGCCCACAGGGACAGGGGAGCACAGGGACAGAGTGCCCACAGGGACAGGGGGGCACAGGGACAGAAGGGCACAGGGACAGGGGGACACAGGGACAGGTGGACATAGGGACAGAGTGTCCACAGGGACAGGGGGAGACAGGGACAGGGGGGCATTGGGACAGGGGGGCATGGGGACAGGGGGGCATGGGGATAGGGGGCCACAGGGACAGAGTGCCCACAGGGACAGAGTGCCCACAGGGACAGGGGGGCACAGCGACAGAGTGTCCACAGGGACAGGGACGGGGGCACTCAAGGGTAGGGAGCACACAGGGACAGGTGGGCACAGGGGCTGAGTGTCCACAGGGACAGGGGGGCACAGGGATAGAATGTCCACAGGAACAGGGGGCACAGGGACGGTGTGTCCTCAGGGACAGGGGGCACAGGGACAGTATGTCAACACGGCCCGGGGGCACAGAGACAGTGTGTCCACAGGGACAGGGGGACACAGGAACGGGGGCACAGGGACAGTGTGTACACAGGCACAGGGGGCACCGGGACAGAGTGTCCACGGGGACAGGGGGCACAGGGACAGAGTGTCCACGGGGACAGAGGGCACAGGGACAGAGTGTCCACAGGGACAGGGCGACACAGAGACAGGGGGGCATAGGGACAGAATGCCCACACTGACAGGGGAGCACAGGGACAGAGTGTCCACAGGGACAGGGGACACAGAGACAGTGGGGCACAGAGACAGGGGGGCACAGAGGGACAGGGGGGCACAGGGACAGAGTGTCCACAGGGACAGGGGGGCACAGAGACAGGGGACACAGGAACAGGGGGGGTACAGTGACAGTGTCCACAGGGACAGAGGGACAGGGAGCCACAGGGACAGAGGGGCACAGGGACAGAGTGTCCACAGGGACAGGGGGACACAGGGACAGTGGGACATAGGGACAGAGAGTCCACAGGGACAGGGGCACTCAAGGGCAGGGGGGCACACAGGGACAGGTGGGCACAGGGACAGAGTGTCCACAGGGACAGGGGGGCACAGGGATAGTGAATCCACAGTAACGGGGGCACAGGGATAGGATGTCCACAGGAACAGGGGGCACAGGGACAGTATGTCAACACGGCCCAGGGGCACAGGGACAGTATGTCCACAGGGACAGGGGGACACAGGGACGGGGGCACAGGGACAGTGTGTACACAGGCACAGGGGGCACAGGGACAGAGTGTCCACGGGGACAGGGGGCACAGGGACAGAGTGTCCACGGGGACAGGGGGCACAGGGACAGAGTGTCCACAGGGACGGGAGGACATAGGGACAGGGGGGCACAGGGACAGAGTGTCCACAGGGACGGGAGGACATAGGGACAGGGGGGTATATGGATAGTGTCCATAGAGACAGGGGCCATCAGGACAGAGGGGCACAGGGGCAGGGAGCCACAGGGACACAGGGACAGAGCTTCCACAGGGACAGGGGGGCACAGGGACTGAGTGTCCACAGGAACAGAGTGCCCACAGGGACAGGGGGCACAGGGACAGGGGGGCACAGGGACAGTGTCCACAGGGCCAAGGGCACAGGGACAGAGTGTACACAGGGATAGAGGGACACAGAGACAGGAGGGCACACAGGGACAGAGTGTCCACAGGGGCAGGGGGCACAGGGACAGAGTATCCACAGGGACAGGGGGACACAGATACAGAGGGACAGAGTGTCCACAGGGACAGGGGGAGCATAGGGACAGAGTATCTACAGGGATAGGGGTGACAGAGGGACAGAGTATCTACAGGGATGGGGGGCACAGGGACAGGGGGGCACTGGGACAGAGTGCCCACAAGGACAGGGGAGACACAGGGACAGAGTGTCCACAGGGACAGATTGCCCACAGGGACAGATTGCCCACAGGTACAGCGGGGCACAGGGAGAGAGTGTACATAGGGGCCGGGGGACATAGGGACAGAGTATCTACAGGGACAGAGTGTCCACAGGAACAGGGGGGCACAGGGACAGAGTATCAACAGGAACAGGGGGGCACAGGGATAGAGTGCCCACAGGGCCAGGGGCACAGGGACAGAGTGTGCACAATGCTCGGGGGAGATAGGTGCAGAGTGTCCACTGGGACAGGGGGCATAGGGTCAGAGTGTCCACAGGGACGGGGGGGCACAGGGACAGAGTGTCCACAGGGACAAGTGGCACAGGGACAGAGTGTCCACAGGGACAGGGGGCACAGGGACAGAGTGTCCACAGGGACAAGTGGCACAGGGACAGAGTGTCCACAGGGACAGGGGGCACAGGGACAGAATATCCACAGGGACAGGGGGACACAGGGACAGAGTATCGACAGGGACAGGGGGACACAGAGACAGGGGGACACAGGGAAAGAGTGTCCACAAGGACAGGGGGGCACAGGGACAGAGTGTCGACAGGGACAGGGGGGCACAGGGACAGAGTGTCGACAGGGACAGGTGGGCACAGGGACAGAGTGTCCACAGGGACAGAGTGTCCACAAGGCCGGGGGGGGGGGGCACAGGGACAGAGTGTCCACAGGGACAGGGGGCACAGGGACAGAGTGTCCACAGGGACAGGGGGACACAGGGACAGAGTGTCCACAAGGACAAGGGGGCACAGGGATAGAGTGTACACAGGCACAGGGGGCACAGGGACAGAGTGTCCACGGGGACAGGGGGCACAGGGACAGAGTGTCCACGGGGACAGGGGGCACAGGGACAGAGTGTCCACAGGGACAGGGGGCACAGGGACAGAGTGTCCACAGGGACAGCGGGCACAGGGACAGAGTGTCCACAGGGACCGGGCGACACAGAGACAGGGGGGCATAGGGACAGAATGCCCACAGGGACAGGGGAGCACAGGGACAGAGTGCCCACAGGGACAGGGGGACACAGGGACAGAGTGTCCACAGGGACATGGGGACACAGGGACAGAAGGGCACAGGGACAGGGGGACACAGGGACACGTGGACATAGGGACAGAGTGTCCACAGGGACAGGGGGAGACAGGGACAGGGGGGCACAGGGACAGAGTGTCGACAGGGACAGGTGGGCACAGGGACAGAGTGTCCACAGGGACAGAGTGTCCACAAGGCCGGGGGGGGGCATAGGGACAGAGTGTCCACAGGGACAGGGGGCACAGGGACAGAGTGTCCACAGGGACAGGGGGCCACAGGGACAGGGGACCACAGGGACAGAGTGTCCACAGGGACAGGGACGGGGGCACTCAAGGGTAGGGGGGCACACAGGGACAGGTGGGCACAGGGGCTGAGTGTCCACAGGGACAGGGGGGCACAGGGATAGAATGTCCACAGGGACAGGGGGCACAGGGACAGAGTGTCCTCAGGGACAGGGGGCACAGGGACGGTGTGTCCTCAGGGACAGGGGGCACAGGGACAGTATGTCAACACGGCCCGGAGGCACAGAGACAGTGTGTCCACAGGTACAGGGGGACACAGGAACGGGGGCACAGGGACAGTGTGTACACAGGCACAGGGGGCACCGGGACAGAGTGTCCACGGGGACAGGGGGCATAGGGACAGAATGCCCACACTGACAGGGGAGCACAGGGACAGAGTGTCCACAGGGACAGGGGACACAGAGACAGGGGGGCACAGAGACATGGGGGCCAGAGGGACAGGGGGGCACAGGGACAGAGTGTCCACAGGGACAGGGGGGCACAGAGACAGGGGACACAGGAACAGGGGGGCACAGTGACAGTGTCCACAGGGACAGAGGGACAGGGAGCCACAGGGACAGAGGGGCACAGGGACAGAGTGTCCACAGGGACAGGGGGCCACAGGGACAGTGGGACATAGGGACAGAGTGTCCACAGGGACAGGTGGGCATAGGGACAGAGTGTCCACAGGGACAGAGTGTCCACAGGGATAGTGAATCCACAGTAACGGGGGCACAGGGATAGGATGTCCACAGGAACAGGAGGCACAGGGACAGTATGTCAACACGGACCAGGGGCACAGGGACAGTATGTCCACAGGGACAGGGGGACACAGGGACGGGGGCACAGGGACAGTGTGTACACAGGCACAGGGGGCACAGGGACAGAGTGTCCACGGGGACAGGGGGCACAGGGACAGAGTGTCCACGGGGACAGGGGGCACAGGGTCAGAGTGTCCACAGGGACGGGAGGACATAGGGACAGGGGGGCACAGGGACAGAGTGTCCACAGGGATGGGAGGACATAGGGACAGGGGGGCATATGGATAGTGTCCACAGAGACAGGGGCCATCAGGACAGAGGGGCACAGGGGCAGGGAGCCACAGGGACACAGGGACAGAGCTTCCACAGGGACAGGGGGGCACAGGGACAGAGTGTCCACAGGGACAGAGTGTCCACAGGGGCAGGGGCACAGGGACAGAGTGTCCACAGCGACAGGGGGCACAGGGACAGAGTATCCACAGGGACAGGGGGACACAGATACAGAGGGACAGAGTGTCCACAGGGACAGGGGGGGCATAGGGACAGAGTATCTACAGGGATAGGGGGGACAGAGGGACAGAGTATCTACAGGGATGGGGGGCACAGGGACAGGGGGGCACTGGGACAGAGTGCCCACAAGGACAGGGGGGGCACAGGGACAGAGTGTCCACAGGGACAGATTGCCCACAGGTACAGCGGGGCACAGGGAGAGAGTGCACATAGGGACCGGGGGACATAGGGACAGAGTATCTACAGGGACAGAGTGTCCACAGGAACAGGGGGGCACAGGGACAGAGTATCAACAGGAACAGGGGGGCACAGCGATAGAGTGCCCACAGGGCCAGGGGCACAGGGACAGAGTGTACACAATGCTCAGGGGAGATAGGTGCAGAGTGTCCACTGGGACAGGGGGCATAGGGTCAGAATGTCCACAGGGATGGGGGGGCACAGGGACAGAGTGTCCACAGGGACAAGTGGCACAGGGACAGAGTGTCCACAGGGACAGGGGGCACAGGGACAGAGTGTACACAGGGACAGGGGGACACAGGGACAGGGGGGCACAGGGACAGAGTGTACACAGGGACAGGGGGCACAGGGACAGAGTATCCACAGGGACAGGGGGACACAGGGACAGAGTATCGACAGGGACAGGGGGGCAGAGGGACAGAGTGTCCACAGGGACAGGGGCACTCAAGGGCAGGGGGGCACACAGGGACAGGTGGGCATAGGGACAGAGTGTCCACAGGGACAGAGTGTCCACAGGGATAGTGAATCCACAGTAACGGGGGCACAGGGATAGGATGTCCACAGGAACAGGAGGCACAGGGACAGTATGTCAACACGGACCAGGGGCACAGGGACAGTATGTCCACAGGGACAGGGGGACACAGGGACGGGGGCACAGGGACAGTGTGTACACAGGCACAGGGGGCACAGGGACAGAGTGTCCACGGGGACAGGGGGCACAGGGACAGAGTGTCCACGGGGACAGGGGGCACAGGGTCAGAGTGTCCACAGGGACGGGAGGACATAGGGACAGGGGTGCACAGGGACAGAGTGTCCACAGGGATGGGAGGACATAGGGACAGGGGGGCATATGGATAGTGTCCACAGAGACAGGGGCCATCAGGACAGAGGGGCACAGGGGCAGGGAGCCACAGGGACACAGGGACAGAGCTTCCACAGGGACAGGGGGGCACAGGGACTGAGTGTCCACAGGGACAGAGTGTCCACAGGGGCAGGGGCACAGGGACAGAGTGTCCACAGCGACAGGGGGCACAGGGACAGAGTATCCACAGGGACAGGGGGACACAGATACAGAGGGACAGAGTGTCCACAGGGACAGGGGGGGCATAGGGACAGAGTATCTACAGGGATAGGGGGGACAGAGGGACAGAGTATCTACAGGGATGGGGGGCACAGGGACAGGGGGGAACTGGGACAGAGTGCCCACAAGGACAGGGGGGGCACAGGGACAGAGTGTCCACAGGGACAGATTGCCCACAGGTACAGCGGGGCACAGGGAGAGAGTGTCAATAGGGACCGGGGGACATAGGGACAGAGTATCTACAGGGACAGAGTGTCCACAGGAACAGGGGGGCACAGGGACAGAGTATCAACAGGAACAGGGGGGCACAGCGATAGAGTGCCCACAGGGCCAGGGGCACAGGGACAGAGTGTACACAATGCTCAGGGGAGATAGGTGCAGAGTGTCCACTGGGACAGGGGGCATAGGGTCAGAGTGTCCACAGGGATGGGGGGGCACAGGGACAGAGTGTCCACAGGGACAAGTGGCACAGGGACAGAGTGTCCACAGGGACAGGGGGCACAGGGACAGGGGGGCACAGGGACAGAGTGTACACAGGGACAGGGGGCACAGGGACAGAGTGTACACAGGGACAGGGGGCACAGGGACAGAGTATCCACAGGGACAGGGGGACACAGGGACAGAGTATCGACAGGGACAGGGGGGCAGAGTGACAGAGTGTCCACAGGGACAGGGGGACACAGAGACAGGGGGACACAGGGAAAGAGTGTCCACAAGGACAGGGGGGCACAGGGACAGAGTGTCGACAGGGACAGGTGGGCACAGGGACAGAGTGTCCACAGGGACAGAGTGTCCACAAGGCCGGGGGGGGCACAGGGACAGAGTGTCCACAGGGACAGGGGGCACAGGGATAGAGTGTACACAGGCTCAGGGGGCACAGGGACAGAGTGTCCACGGGGACAGGGGGCACAGGGATAGAGTGTACACAGGCTCAGGGGGCACAGGGACAGAGTGTCCACGGGGACAGGGGGCACAGGGACAGAGTGTCCACGGGGACAGGGGGCACAGGGACAGAGTGTCCACAGGGACAGGGCGACACAGAGACAGGGGGGCATAGGGACAGAATGCCCACAGGGACAGGGGAGCACAGGGACAGAGTGCCGACAGGGACAGGGGGGCACAGGGACAGAGTGTCCACAGGGACAGGGGGACACCGGGACAGAAGGGCACAGGGACAGGGGGACACAGGGACAGAGTGCCCACAGGCACAGGGGGCACAGAGACAGGGGGGCAAAGGGACAGGGGGCCGCAGGGACAGGGGGCCACAGAGACAGGGGGCCACAGGGACAGAGTGTCCACAGGGACGGAAGGACATAGGGACAGCGGGGGCACATGGATAGTGTCCACAGAGACAGGGGGCCACAGGGACAGAGGGGCACAGGGACAGGGAGCCACAGGGACAGAGTGTCCACAGGGACAGGGGGACACAGAGACAGGGGGGCACAGGGACAGAGTGTCCACAGGGACAGGGGGCACAGAGACAGGGGGGCATAGGGACAGAATGCCCACACTGACACGGGAGCACAGGGACAGAGTGTCCACAGGGACAGGGGACACAGAGACAGGGGGGCACAGAGGCACAGGGGGGCACAGGGACAGAGTGTCCACAGGGACAGGGGGGCACAGAGACAGGGCACACAGGAACAGGGGGGGTACAGTGACAGTGTCCACAGGGACAGAGGGACAGGGAGCCACAGGGACAGAGGGGCACAGGGACAGAGTGTCCACAGGGACAGGGGGCCACAGGGACAGTGGGACATAGGGACAGAGAGTCCACAGGGACAGGGGCACTCAAGGGCAGGGGGGCACACAGGGACAGGTGGGCACAGGGACAGAGTGTCCACAGGGACAGAGTGTCCACAGGGATAGTGAATCCACAGTAACGGGGGCACAGTGATAGGATGTCCACAGGAACAGGGGGCACAGGGACAGTATGTCAACACGGCCCAGGGGCACAGGGACAGTATGTCCACAGGGACAGGGGGACACAGGGACGGGGGCACAGGGACAGTGTGTACACAGGCACAGGGGGCACAGGGACAGAGTGTCCACGGGGACAGGGGGCACAGGGACAGAGTGTCCACGGGGACAGGGGGCACAGGGACAGAGTGTCCACAGGGACGGGAGGACATAGGGACAGGGGGGCACAGGGACAGAGTGTCCACAGGGACGGGAGGACATAGGGACAGGGGGGCATATGGATAGTGTCCATAGAGACAGGGGCCATCAGGACAGAGGGGCACAGGGGCAGGGAGCCACAGGGACACAGGGACAGAGCTTCCACAGGGACAGGGGGGCACAGGGACTGAGTGTCCACAGGAACAGAGTGCCCACAGGGACAGGGGGCACAGGGACAGGGGGGCACAGGGACAGAGTGTCCACAGGGCCAAGGGCACAGGGACAGAGTGTACACAGGGATAGAGGGACACAGAGACAGGAGGGCACACAGGGACAGAGTGTCCACAGGGGCAGGGGCACAGGGACAGAGTGTCCACAGCGACAGGGGGCACAGGGACAGAGTATCCACAGGGACAGGGGGACACAGATACAGAGGGACAGAGTGTCCACAGGGACAGGGGGGGCATAGGGACAGAGTATCTACAGGGATAGGGGTGACAGAGGGACAGAGTATCTACAGGGATGGGGGGCACAGGGACAGGGGGGCACTGGGACAGAGTGCCCACAAGGACAGGGGGGACACAGGGACAGAGGGTCCACAGGGACAGGGGGACACAGGGACAGGGGGACACAGGGACAGGGGGACACAGGGACAGAGTGTACACAGGGCCGGAGGGGCACAGGGACAGAATGTTAATAGGGCAGAGGGGCACAGGGACAGTGGGCACTGGGACAGGGGGACACTGGGAGAGAGTGTCCACAAGGACGGGGGTCACAGGGACAGGGGGGCACAGGGACAGATGTACACAGGGACAGGGGGCGTACAGGGACAGGGGAGTAGATGGACATGGGCGGTACAGGGACATGGGGTTACAGGGAAATGGGGCACAGAGACACGGGGGTACAGGGACAGGGGAGTAGAGGGACATTGGGGGTACAGGGACATGGGGTTACAGGGAAATGGGGCCCAGGGACAGGGGGGTACAGGGACAGGGGGGTACAGGGACAGGGGGCATACAGGGACAGAGCGCATACAGGGACAGAGCGCCCACAGGGACAGTGCGTCCACAGGGACAGAGGGGCACAGGGACAGAGGGGCACAGGGATAGTGTGTCCACAGGGACAGGGGGAACAGAGACAGAGTGTACACAGGGACAGAGGGGCACAGGGACAGTGGGCACAGGGACAGGGGGACACTGGGAGAGAGTGCCCACAAGGACGGGGGGCACAGGGACAGGGGGGTACAGTGACAGGGGGGGCACAGGGACAAGGTCCACAGGGACAGAGTGCCCAGGGACATGAGGGCACAGGGACAGTGGGCAACAGGGACAGGGGGCATAGGGCAGAGGGCACAGGGGCACAGGGCAGAGGGCACAGGGACAGGGGGCACAGAGAATGGGGGCACAGGGACAGTGTGTCCACAGGCACGGGAGGCACAGGTACAGGGGGGCACAGGGACAGGGGGCCACAGGGACATGGAGAGTACAGGGACATGGGGGGTACAGGGACGGGGGGTTACAGAGATATGGGGGCACAGGGACAGGGGGGTAGAGGGACAGGTGGGCACAGGGACAGAGTGTCCACAGGAACAGGGGGCACAGGGACGGGGGGCACAGGGACAGAGTGTCCACAGGAACAGGGGGCACAGGGATGGTGTATCCTCAGGGACAGGGGGCACCGGGACAGTGAGTCCACAGGGACAGGGGGGCACAGGGACAGAGTGTCCACAGGGACAGGGGGCCACAGGGACAGAGTGTCCACAGGGACAGGGGGCACAGGGTTAGTGAGCCCATAGGGACAAGGGGCAGAGAGTCAGAGTGTCCACAGGGACAGGGGGGTACAGGGACAGAGTGCCCACAGGGAAAAGGGGCACAGGCACAGATTGCCCACATGGACAGGGGGGCACAGGGACAGGGGCGCACAGGGACAGAGTGTACACAGGGCCAGGGGGCACAGGGACAGAGTGTCCACAGGGCCAGGGGACACAGGGACAGAGTGTCCACAGAGACAGGGGGGCACAGGGACAGTGTGCCCACAGGGCCAGGATGTCCACAGGGCCAAGGGGCAGAGGGCCAGGATGTCCACAGGGACAGGGAGGCACAGGGACAGTATGTCCACAGGGACAGGGGGCACAGGGACAGTGTGTCCACAGGGACAGGGGGCACAGGGACAGTGTGCCCACAGGGACAGGGGGCACAGGGACAGTGTGCCCACAGGGACAGGGGGCACAGGGACAGTGTCCACAGGGCCAGGGTGTCCACAGGAACAGGGGGGTACAGGGACAGTGTGTCCACAGGGACAGGGGGCCCACAAGCACGGGGGGGCACAGGGACAGGGGGCCCACAGGGACAGGGGGGCACAGGGACAGGGGGCCCACAGGGACAGGGGGGCACAGGGACAGTGTGTCCACAGGGACAGGGGGCCCACAAGCACGGGGTGGCACAGGGACAGGGGGCCAACAAGCACATGGGGGAACAGGGACAGAGTGTCCACAGGAACAGGGGGCACAGGGATAGTGTGTCCACAGGGACAGGAGGCCCACAAGCACGGTGGGGCACAGGGACAGGGGGCCCACAAGCACAGGGGGGCACAGGGACAGGGGGCCCCAAGCACGGGGAGGGGCACAGGGACAGGGGGCCCACAAGCACAAGGGGGAACAGGGACAGGGGGCACAGGGACAGAGTGTCCACAGGAACAGGGGGCACAGGGACAGGGGAGCACAGGGACAGAGTGTCCACAGGAACAGGGGGCACAGGGACAGGGGAGCACAGGGACAGAGTGTCCACATGGACAAGGGGGCACAGGGATGGTGTATCCTCAGGGACAGGGGGCACTGGGATGGTGTATCCTCAGGGACAGGGGGCATCGGGATAGTGAGTCCACAGGGACAGGGGGGCACAGAGACAGAGTGTCCACAGGGACAGGGGGCAGAGGGACAGTGTGCCCACAGGGACAGGGGGCAGAGAGTCAGAGTGCCCACAGGGACAGGGGGGCACAGGGACAGATTGAGCACATGGACAGGGGGGCACAGGGACAGGGGGGGCACAGGGACAGAGTGTCCACAGGGCCAAGGGGCACAGGGACAGAGTGTCCACAGGGACAGGGGGCACAGGGACAGAGTGTCTACAGGGACAGGGGACACAGGGACAGAGTGTCCACAGGGACAGGGGGGCACAGGGACAGAGTGTCCACAGGGCCAGGGGGCACAGTGACAGAGTGTCCACAGGGACAGGGGACACAGGGACAGAGTGTCCACAGGGACAGGGGACACAGCGACAGAGTGTCCACAGGGACAGGGGACACAGGGACAGAGTGTCCACAGGGACAGGGGACACAGGGACAGAGTGTCCACAGGGACAGTGTGCCTACAGGGACAGGGGGGCACAGGGACAGAGTGTCCACAGGGCCAGGGTGTCCACAGGGCCAAGGGGCACAGGGACAGAGTGTCCACAGGGCCAAGGGACACAGGGACAGAGTGTCCACAGGGACAGAGGGGCACAGGGACAGTGTGTCCACAGGGACAGGGGGCAAAGGGACAGAGTGTCCACAGGGACAGGGGGACTCAGGGACAGAGTGTCCACAGGGACAGGGGGGGACAGGGACAAGGGGGCACATGGACAGTGTGTTCACATGGATATGGGTGACATAGGGACAGAGTGTCCACAGGGACAGGGGGGACACAGGGACAGAGTGCCCACAGGAATAGGGGGACACAGGGACAGAGTGCCCAGAGGAACAGGGGGACACAGGGACAGTGTGTCCACAGGGATAAGGGGGACACAGGGACAGAGTGTCCACAGGGACAGGGGGGACACAGGGACAGAGTGTCCACAGGGACAGAGTTCCCACGGGGACAGAGTGCCCAGAGGGACAGGGGGGACACAGGCGGGACACAGGGACAGAGTGTCCACAGGATCAGGGGGGACACAGGGACAGGGTGGAAACAGGGACAGAGTGTCCACAGGGACAGGGGGGACACAGGGACAGGGGGGACACGGGGACAGAGTGTCCACAGGGACAGGGGGGACACAGGGACAGAGTATCCACAGGGACAGGGGGGACATAGGGACAGGGGGGACACAGGGACAGAGTGTCCACAGGGACAGGGGGGACACAGGGACAGGGGGACACAGGGACAGAGTGCCCACAGGGACAGGGGGGACACAGGGACAGAGTGTCCACAGGGACAGGGGGGACACAGGGACAGAGTGCCCACAGGGACAGCGTGCCCACGGGGACAGAGTGCCCACGGGGACAGGGGGGCAAAGGGACAGATTGCCCACAGGGACAGGGGGGACACAGGGACAGAGTGCCCATGGGGACGGGCGGCACAGGGACAGAATGTCGATATGATCAGTGGGGTCACTGGCCGAGACCGATTGCTCCAATGATTGGGCCATAAATAAATAAGAAACTGTGAGGAAAGTCAAGATTCTGGGAGCCTGTTACAGTGCAAAGATCTTCATTCTCAGTGCCCTTTTGTATTCGCCACTGCTGATCCAGATTCCCCTTCCCAGAGGGCACAGCGATCCTGCTGCCCTTTCCTCATCGGCATGGCGATCCTGCTGCCCTTTCCCAGTGGGCATTGCAGATCCCGATGCCCAATCCCATTGGCATAGCAGATCCCGATTCCCTTTCCCCTGGGCAAGGCAATTCTGCTGCCTTTTCCCATTCATTGAGCACTGCATCTCCTGCTGCCTTTCCCAGTGGGCACTGCAGATTCCAATGCCTTTTCCCCATGGGCACAGAAATCCTGATGCGCTTTCCCAGTGGGCACTGAGGGGTCCTGTTACCCATTCCCAATGGTCTCAGATGGTCGTACAGTCCCTGCCGTCTTGGTCAGTCTCTCGCCATGGTGTGTGTCAGCAGGATCTCTAAGGAGTGTGTCCAGACATCACTGCCTCTGCCCACCACCCCTACGCTTTATGTCCTGGGCAAGAATGCCCATTAGCTTCTGAGTAATCTGCCATGTCAGTGCCAGTCCCAATGCCCGCTCCGTCCACTCTGAGGGCATGAGCTTGTTGTGCAAAAACGTGACAGGAGGGAATGCCACCAGGCAGCTGACACACGAGGGGTTAAATCCTGGGCTCAAATTCACAGGTTCAGCGGCCTATACACGTCTACAGTTAACACGCTTAATCAGTGCTTGTCAGCTGCGGTTTGAGCTCTAGTTTGGAGAGATTTAAAGCCCAAGTCGATAGCAAATTTAAAAATCAATGCAGGTAGGATTGAAAAATCAATGCCCTTTAATCGCCTTTCCGATCCGCAGTCAAAACAATTAGGAACATATAATACGCAACATCCCAACAACATTACAACAACATCAATATTCGTGCCAGCTACAAGATGGGAGGGCTCTGAGGGGGACCTACACAATCAGACTGTGAGACACCAGCACAATGCCAAAGTTGCAGCTCACCAGCTGGGCTCCTGGGTAGGTGCAGCTAAAGATACAGAACAACATCGAGACAATGGGTACTTACATCGAAATTGAGAGAGAAAGCGGCGTAAGCACATAGGAACAGGAGGAGGCCACTGAACTCGGGTAAGAACCGAAACCGAATATTTGGCAGTCCGGTTACATCATGACAATGGCATACCTGGCACACAGGGAGATGGGGGTGGTTGTTGGAGGTCAGACAGCTCAGCTTCAGGCCATCTCTGCAGGAGTTCCTCAGGGTCCTGTCCTCGGCCCAACCACCTTCAGCTCCTTCATCATGACTTCCCATCATCAGAAAAGGGGACCCTTGCCAATGATTGCACAGCGATTGGCGGCTCCTCAGATGCTGAGGCAGTCCATATCCGAATGCAGCAAAACCTGGACAATATCCAGGCTTGGGCTGATAGATTGCAAATAACATTTGCACCACACAAGTGCCAGGCAATGACCATCTCCAGCAAAAGAGAAAAGCTAACCGTTGCTCCCCCCCCACCCCCCCGACATGTGCAATAGCATCACCAGCATTGAATTCTCCAGCATCAGCATCCTGCGGGATGGGGGTTACCATTGACTAGAGAAGGAACTAAGCAAGCCACATAACTGGGTGGCACGGTGGCACAGTGGTTAGCACTGCTGCCTCGCAGCGTCAGAGACCCAGGTTCAATTCCCGCCTCAGGCGACTGACTGTGTGGAGTTTGCACATTCTCCCCGTGTCTGCGTGGGTTTCCTCCCACAGTCCAAAAATGTGCAGGTTAGGGTGAATTGGCCGTGCTAAATTGCCCCATAGTGTTAGGTGAAGGTGTAAATGTAGGAGAATGGGTCTGGGTGGGTTACGCTTCAGCGGGTCGGTGTGGACTTGTTGGGCCGAAGGGCCTGTTTCCACACTGTAAGTAATTTAATCTAATCTAAAAACTACAGTGCTACAAGAGAATCAGAGAGTTGAATTACTGCAGCGAGTAGCTCACCTCCTGACTCCCCAGAGCCCATTCACCATCAAGAATGTGGTTTTCTGAGTGGGAAATCATGTCTCACAAATTTGATTGAGTTTTTTGAAGAAGTAACAAAGAGGATTGATGAGGCCAGAGCGGTAGATGTGATCGATATGGACTTCAGTAAGGCGTTCGACAAGGTTCCCCATGGGAGACTGGTTGGGAAGGTTAGATCTCATGGAATACAGGGAGAACTAGCCACTTGGATACAGAACTGGCTCAAAGGTAGAAGACAGAGGGTGGTGATGGAGGGTTGTTTTTCCGACTGGAGGCCTGTGACCAGTGGAGTGCCACAAGGATCGGTGCTGGGCCCTCTACTTTTTGTCATTTATATAAATGATTTGGATGAGAGCATAAGAGGTACAGTTAGGAAGTTTGCAAATGATACCAAAATTGGAGGTGTAGTGGACAGCGAAGAGGGTTACCTCAGATTACAACAGGATCTGGACCAGATGGGCCAATGGGCTGAGAAGTGGCAGATGGAGTTTAATTCAGATAAATGCGAGGTGCTGCATTTTGGGAAAGCAAATCTTAGCAGGACTTATACACTTAATGGTAAGGTCCTAGGGAGTGTTGCTGAACAAAGAGACACTTTGGAGTGCAGGTTCATAGCTCCTTGAAAGTGGAGTCACAGGTAGACAGGATAGTGAAGAAGGCGTTTGGTACGCTTTCCATTATTGGTTAGAGTATTGAGTACAGGAGTTGGGAGGTCATGATGCGGCTGTACAGGACATTGGTTAGGCCACTGTTGGAACATTGCGTGCAATTCTGGTCTCCTTCCTATCGGAAAGATGTTGTGAAACTTGAAAGGGTTCAGAAAAGATTTACAAGGATGTTGCCGGGGTTGGAGGATCTGAGCTGCAGGGAGAGGCTGAACGGGCTGGGGCTGTTTTCCCTGGAGCGTCGGAGGCTGAGGGGTGACCTTATAGAGATTTACAAAATTATGAGGGGCATGGATAGGATAAATAGACAAAGTCTTTTCCCTGGGGTTGGGGGAGTCCAGAACTAGAGGGCATAGGTTTAGGGTGACAGGGGAAAGATATAAAAGAGACCTAAGGGGCAACTTTTTCACACAGAGGGTGGTACGTGTATGGAATGAGCTGCCAGTGAAAGTAGTGGAGGCTGGTATAACTACAGCATTTAAAAGGCAAGTGGATGAGTATATGGATAGGAAGGGTATACAGGGATATCGGACAAGTGCTGGCAAACAGAACCAGATTAGGTTGAGAAATCTTATTGGCGTGGACGAGTTGGACTGAAGGGTTTGTTTCCGTGCTGTACATCTCTATGACTACGATGGAATATTCCCCATTTGCCCTGGATGGGTGCAGCTCCAACAACACTCAAGAAGCTAGTGGCAGTCAGGCTGATTCAGAAGCTGTTGAGTGTCGACTGATCCCACAGCCATTCACTGTTACTTTCCCCTTCCTAGTGCCAATCTACTCCCTTACTGTGTTTAAACTCTTTGCCCTCATTAATGGATGTGCTGTACATTCATTCAAACCATCACACTGCCCAACCCTTTCAAACCTGCAGAACACCTTCGACGACACTGGCTCTTTCAGCTTAACGGGTCTGCGCTGGCGGGAAAGAGGGGCTCATCTCTGTTGATCCTATTCTCTAACTCTCAGTTCGTAGGATTTGAGACTCCAATGTGTGCAGCTCCTCATCATATTTTCAACAGTGAAAGCTTCTGCTTTTCAGGGAAACCTTCAAAAGTGAGAGCAAAGCTCCTGAACTCCCCTGCGAATCTGCGAACATCTTAAATCGAGCGCGCCCACCCTCAACAATCCCACTGACTGTCCAATTCAAAGGCTTCAGAAAAGATTTACAAAGGTGCTCAAGAAAAAAAGTCCCCGAAGTCTCACAAGCTGTTGGCTTTATTAGCTCGACACAGACTCATCGGCAGGACAAAATACAGCTCTTCAAGCCATATCGTCAGAGTCCTACTGGGGGCCAGGATGAAGTTAATGATTGCTCTGTATTGGTGTTTGCTGAGCAGCAGGATTCTGCCAAAATATCAGGGGAGGTGTAGATGGTGGAGATGGGGTGAACATTGCTCAGGTGAATGAGCTAGTAGAAAGGTTTGACAATACAGAGATTGGAAAACATTGACTGATGTGGATGCTCAGGTTGCTGGAGGCAGGGTGGAGACAGTGAAAAGGGCTTGTCGTAAATTGCTGAACATTCCCAGACAGGGAGAGTCAGGTAGTACCATGAATTGGCAAGTGGAAAACGTGACTTGCCGACTGAAGAAAGGCTGTAATGACATTCTTAGCAAGCACAGTTAGTTTAATAGGAGATGTGGATGTGTTTTCAGAAACAGTGGAGGAGTTTGAACGAAGGAAGGAGGAACTGTATAAACATTGAGCCAGCAAATCACAATCTGATCGAGGTTTCTGATGAAGGAGCAGGGAAGATTGATGAAGGAAATGTGGTGGATGTTGTTCGTGGGCATCTTAAGAAACCTTTTGACAATGTGTCACATGAAAGGCTGGTGAACTACATTGAGGGTCTTGGAATAGGAGCGTCAATGTTAACTTTCGACAAACAGGATAGAAAACAGCGAATCATGGTCTGGGGTTATTTTTCAGACTGGAGGGTCAACAGGGCATTCCTCAAGTATCAGAGCTCAGGCCTCTACTTTATTTCAATGTTTAGAAACAACTTGGATGTTGGAGCACAGAGTGAAATCTTAAATTGATTGTCAACATGGAGTGGGAAACAAGTGAGGATGGTATCAATTGGCAGCAACGGGCTGATGGAATGGAGAGCCAAGAGTTTAATACTGAGAGGGGTAAGGTGAAGCATTTTAGCAGGAGAGGTGACTCAGACTGAATTGAGAGGGCAGTCGGCAAGACATCAGGGATCTTGAGACTCATAAAAATACATATGAATGCGATTTTGGAGAAGATTTGTAGCTCAGGTTGTGGATCATGTTGTAAGTTTGCTCACTGAGCTGGAAGGTTTGTTCTCAGATCTTGCTCGGTAACCCCACCAGACAGCCTCCAGTGAATCGCTGGTGTTCTGTCCCACCTTCTGTTTAAGTATCTTGGGCTGGTAAGGCGGGTGATATCATTTCCAGTTCTTTTTCTCAGGGGTTGGTAAATGGGGTCCAAATCAATGTGTTCATCAGTGGCATTCCGGTTTGAATGCCAGGCCTCCAGGAATTCCCCTGCATGTCTCTGTTTAGCCTGTCCCTGGATGAATGTATTGTCCCAGTTGAAGTGGTGTCCTTCTTCGTCTGTCTGACAGCTGGTCATGTCTTTTGGTGACTAGTTGATGTTTGTGTATCCTGGTGGCTAGTTTTCTGTCTGTCCGATGTAGCGTTTGTTGCATCCATCCTAGGAAAGGCTAACCAGAGACACGCACGGAAATTCCTCGAGGCCTGGCATTCAAACCGGAATGCCATCCATAAAGGCATTGATTTGGACCCCATTTGCCAATCCCTGAGAAAACGAACTGGAAATGATATCACCCACCCTAACAGACCACGCCACGGCAACAGAAAGTGGGACAGAACACCAGCGTTTCACCAGAGGCTCAGTGACACAGAGGCTCACCTAAAAATGTGTTGCTGGAAAAGCGCAGCAGGTCAGGCAGCATCCAGGGAACAGGAGAATCGACGTTTCGGGCATAAGCCCTTCTTCCTGAAGAAGGGCTTATGCCCGAAACGTCGATTCTCCTGTTCCCTGGATGCTGCCTGACCTGCTGCGCTTTTCCAGCAACACATTTTCAGCTCTGATCTCCAGCGTCTGCAGACCTCACTTTCTCCTCCACAGAGGCTCACCCAGCATGGTGACAAAATGTCTGAGAACAAACCTGCCAGCTCAGCCAGCAAGCTTCCACCCTGAATGTTTAGTTCGAGGTTCACCCCCAACTGAAGCAATTTGTCCAACAGCAGAACAAGAGATGTGGGTCAAGCTGCATGAAGCAGACAAGTGGTGGCTAGAAGACCTCAATGACCTGGAGCAGCCATTTCCGATACAATACAGCACAGGAACAGGCCCTTCGGTCCACCAAGCCAGTGCTGATTCCGAAGCTATATTTAGACTCACTACTTACTGCCCTTGTGCAGTTTCCATACCTCTGTCCGCCTCCTGTTCATGTGTCAATCAAACCAGGCCTTCAACATTGCTCATATGCCTGCTTCCACTACCTCCACTGGCAGTGCATTCCAGGCACTCACCACCCTCTGTGTGAAAGAGTATCCCCACATTTCTCCCCGACATTTTCCCTCTCTCACCTTGAACCTGTGCCCTCTTGCAGCTCACCTTTCCACCCTGGGGAAAAGGACTCTGACTACCGACCCTATCTATATCTCTCGTCATTTTGTAGACCCCCATCAGGTCGCACCTCCCCCCCGCCCCCCCCCCCCCCCCCCCCCCCCTCACCCCACTCAGCCTCTCTTTCCAGTGAAAACAATCCAAGTCTACCCAACCTCTCCTCATAACTAAAACCCTCCAGACCAGGCAACACCCCCTGGTGAAGAGAAAGGGTACCAGTGCCTCCGTTCACAACTGGCCTGCATCTGCTGTCAGCAAGGAGATGGTGCAGTTTCTGGGAAGATGCCAGAATCCTTGTTTCCTCCGCCAGTCACAACCGCCTCAGCTGTTGAGATCATTGGAAACTCTTCATAACTCAGTCAAGGGGTAGAGTGTTAAGATCCCTTTCACGCCTCATTTATGCACTCATGTCGACATTTAACAATCCTGGAAGGAAGGTGACGTTTCCCCACCCCCTCCATCCTGCCCCAAACAAAGAGCATCTAATCCTCTTGCAAATGTCACTTGGAATAACTTCTTGAAGAAATGTATATAACCCCGACATCTGACAAAGGGACACACATGACTAGAAGGGCAGTCGCCATAGCCAGTCTTCTGAAGATGAAATTCACTAACAGTCATACAGCATGGAAACAGACCCTCAGTCCAATCAGTCTATGCTGAAAATAATCCTGAACTCAACTAGTCTCACCTGCCTGTTCCTGGCCTACATCCCTCCAAACCTTTCCTCTCCATGTACTCACCCAAATATCTTTTAAACATTGTTACTGTACCCACATCCACCACTTTCTCAGGAAGTTCCTTTCACACACGAACCACCTTCTGTGTAAGTAATTTGCCCCTCATGTCTTTTGAAAATCTTTCTCCTTTCACCATGAACATGCGCCCCCTTGTCTTGAAATGCCCCACCCTTCAGAAAAGACACGGACCATTCCACCTTACCTACGTCCTCATGATTTTATAAACCTCTGTAAGGTCACCCCTCCTCCTCCAGTGAAAGAAGTCCCAGACTATCCAGCCTCTCTTTAGAACTCAAACCGTCCATTCCCAGCAATCTCCTGGTAAATCTCTTCTGAACCCTCTCCGACTTGATAATATCTTTCCTATAACAGGGCGACCAGAACTGGACACTTGCTTTTACCGATCTGAGGGAGCGTTCCTTTTCGGGGATCCCATGATGTAGTCCACAAGTGGCTGTCCAGAGGGGAAGAGCACTGGAGTCAGGGGAAGTCAGGAACGTTAGGTTCCTCAGATGGGTTACAAGCTGGATCACTGACTGATATTGACCAGTACAATAGACAGAAGACATGACTTCAGATCAGGACAAGACGACTTTGGGCCTGCAAGGTTCTCTACCAGATGCAAGTCTTGATATGTGTCCACACTTATCAGAGTGCTCTGTTAAGATCTCCTCCAACAGGTATACTCAAACCATCACAGAACAGTACAGCCCAGGAATGGACTCTTTGGCCCATGATGTTGTGCTGAACATGGGGCGCCAAATTAAACTAATTCCTCCTGCCTGCTCTTGGTCCATAGCCCTCCATTCCTTGCATATTCACATCTTATATAAAAGCCCTCTAAATGCCCTATCGTATCTGCCCCCACCACCACCCCCTGGCAGCGCATTCCAGACTTTGACCAATCTCTGTGTAAAAAATTTGCCCCTCACGTCTCCTTTGAACTTTCCCCCTCTCACCTCAACTGCATGTCCCCTACTATCAGACATTTCAACTCTGGGAAAAAGATTCTGACTGTCAACTCCATCTATGCATCTCATAATTTTATAGATAGTTATCAAGCCTCCCATCAGCGTCTACTGCTACTTGAGAAAACAACCTGAGTTTTTCTAACCTCTCCTTTTAGCTCATACACTCTAATCCAGACAGCATCCTCGTAAAGCTCTTCGGCACCCTCTCCAAAGCCTCCACATCCTTACTGTAATGTGGCGACCAGAATTAAATGGAATACTCTTAAGTGCAGCCTAACCAAAGTTTTATAAAGCTGCAACATGACATCCTGACTCTTGTATTCAATTCCTCGAACAGTAAAGGCAAACATGCCATATGTCTTCTTTATCACCCTATCTACTTGTGCGATCACTTTCAGGGGGCTATGGACTTGAACCTCAAGATCACTCTGTACATCTGTTCAGGGTCCTTCCATTAACTGTATTCTTTTCCTTAACATTTGATCTCCCAAAGTGCAACACCTCGCAGTTACCTGGATTAAACTCCATCTCCCAGTTGTCTGCCCATATCTACAAGAGATCTATATCCCACTGTGTCCTTTGAGAACCATCTACGCTATCAACAACTTCACCAATGTTTGTGGTGTCTGCAAACTTACTAACCCACCCATCTACATTTTCATCCAAGTCATTTTTATAAATTACAAACAGCAAGAGGTCCCAGTACAGATCCCTACAGAACACCCATTAATTACAGACCTCTGGCCAGAAAACACCCTTCTGCCACTACCCTCTGCCTTCTATGGGCAAGCAAATTCTGAATCCATGTGACCAAGTTTCCTTTGATGGCATACATCCTGATCTTCTGGATGAGCCTACCATGAGGAGCCTGGTCAAAAGCCTCACTAAAAGTCTGACTGCCTGGTGTGCTAGGGAGATGGGGGAATGAAGGGAGTCAGTTAGCACACCAGGATGTAAACTTCACCAGTTTCCTCATCTCCCCTCCCTCCACCTCATTCTAGATCCAATCCTCCATCTTGATGACCTGTCTCACCTGTCCATCTTCCTTCCAACAGTCCGCTCCACCCTCACCTCCCATCTATCACCATCACCCCCCCACCTGCATCTACCTATCGCCTTCCCAGCTCCCCACCCTCCAATTTATCCCTCAGCCTCTTTCCCCCTCCCACATTCCTAATGAAGGATTTGTGCCCGAAACGTCGATTCTTCTGCTCCTCTCAACCTGCCTGGCCTGTTGTGCTTTTCCAGCACCACAAGTTTTGACTCTGACTTGCCAGCATCTGCAGTCCTCACTTCCTCCTACATCAGGATGTCAAGTCAAGCATCAGCCGCGGTTAGCGTTGAGCAGATTCTTGCAGAGTCTGACAAGATCAGGATGTTCTTGAAGAGGCCATTCAGCCCACCGACCGTACACTGGCTCTCTGAAGGGCCATCAAGTCAGTCCCATTCTCCTGCACCATCCCTACCAGTTTTGGGCACTTGTCAAAACAGCCTCGTAAGGAAACAAATTCCAGTTCCTTATCACCTGCTGTGTATGTAAACATAAAAGAATTCTCCCTCTATTCCACGTTGGCCCTCAGGATCCCCATAGCTCCCCTCCCATGCCTCACCCAAATCCCAGTGGTCACCCAGAATGGTTCAATTCCTACCAAATGGGCCATCACCCTGGTTGGCCATTTACACCATGGACCTTTGGGGTGAGGCCATGCTGTTGAGCCCTTTGCTTGTGCCGAGTCGTCTTGTGAAGGATGTCTACCATCCTCAGCCAGCAGAGCCATGCCCCATGAGCCTCTCCCCATGCCAGTGACAATACCACCCCCCCCCCCCAAAACAGGGGAACCTTATGTCACATAGGGATGAGAAGCGGGGGAGTGGGTAGCCTCGCAAGTCCCGGCATATCTCAACCCAAATGTGGTGCAGCATCTGCCACCAGCTCAAGCTTGCCAGCTGCACAGAGCTCAGCCTCAAGGAGGGGCAGTTGGCAGTGCCATTGTTCTCTCCCCCCTCAATGTGAGTTTATTCACTTTGGTGGCAAGAACAGGAAGGCAGATTACTGTCTGAATGGTTGCAGTGTAGGAAAAAGTGAGGTGCACCGAGACCTAAGTGTCATGGTGGACCACACGCTGAAGGTTGGCAGGTGCAGGTGCAGCAGACAGTGAGGAAAGCCCATGGCACCTGCTTGCCTTCATAGTGTTGTGAACAAAGAGACCTTGGAGTGCAAATTTATCGTTCCTTGAAAGTAGAATTGCAGGTAGATAGGATAGTGAAGGTGGTGTTTGGTATGCTTTCCTTTCTTGGTCAGAGTAGTGAGCACAGGAGTTGGGAGATCATGTTGCAGCTGTACTGACATTGGTTAGGCCACTGTTGGAATATTGCTTTCAATTCTGGTCACCCTGTTACAGGAAGGATGTTGTGAAACTTGAAAGGGCTCAGAAAAGATTTACAAGGATGATGCCACGGTTGGAGGGTTTGAGCTATAGACAAAGGCTGATTAGTCTGGAGCTGTCTTCCCTGGAGCAGAAGAGGCTGAGGGGTGACCTTATAGAGGTTCATAAAATCATGAGGGGCATGGATAGGGTAAATAGACAAGCTCTTTTTCCCCAGAGTCCAAAACTAGAGGGAATGGGTTTAAGGTGAGAGGGGTAAGATTTAAAAAGCAGCAGCACAGTGGCTCAGTGATTAGCACTGCTGCCTCTCAGCGTCAGGGACCCAGGTTCAATTCCAGCCTTGGGCAACTGTCTGTGTGGAGTTTGCACATTCTCCCCGTGTCTGCGGGGCTTTCCTCCGGGTGCTCCGGTTTCCTCCCACAGTCCAAAGATGTACAGGTTAGGGTGAATTGGCCATGCTAAATTGCCCGTACTATTCAAGGATGCATTAATCAAGGGAAATGAAGAGCAAGAGGGTAGGGGAAAGGGTCTGGGAAGGTTATTGTTCAGAGGGTCGGTGTGGACTTGGGCCAAATGGCCTGTTTCCACACTTTAAGGATTCTATGAGACCTCAGGGCCAACTTTTCACGCAAAGGGTAGTGCGTGTATGAAATGAGCTGCCAGAGGAAGTGGTGGAGGCTGGTACAATTACAACATTTATAAGGCATCTGGATGGGTACATGAGTAGGAAGGGTTCAGAGGGACGCGGGCCAAATGCTGGCAAATTGGATTAGATTAATTTAGAATATTTGGTCAGCAAGGATGAGTTGGACCGAAGAGTCTGTTTCCATGCTGTACATCTCTATGACTCTATTTGAGTACTGGAGTAAGGATGTCTTGCTGCAGTGATACAGGGCCAGAGGATGGGCATTCTCGCTTTTGAGGGAGTCCAGCGACAGGTCACCAGACTGATTCCCGGGATGGCAGGACTGACATATGAGGAAAACCAGAGCGACTGGGCTAGTATTTGCTGGAATTTAGAACAGAGGGGGAGGAATCTCATAAAACATATAAATTCCTGATGGGACTGGACAGGCTGGGCGCAGGAAGGATTTGTTTAGAAGCTGGCATAAATCTCTCCCTTCTCTCGCAAAATGCTCAAGATTTGTGGGCGGCATGGTGGCACAGTGGTTAGCACTGCATCTACCTATTGCCTTCAATTCCCGCCTCAGGCGACTGACTGTGTGGAGTTTGCGCATTCTCCCCGTGTCTGCGTGGGTTTCCTCCGGGTGCTCCGGTTTCCTCCCACAGTCCAAAGATGTGTAGGTCAGGTGAATTGGCCATGCTAAATTGCCCGTTGTGTTAGGTGAAAGGGTAAGTGTAGGGGTCTGGGTGGGTTGCGCTTCGGCAGGTCGGTGTGGACTTGTTGGGCTGAAGAGCCTGTTTCCACACTGTAATGTAATCTAATCTAATCTAATCTCCTTCTCTATCTGCCAGAGTTTTCTCTTGGTGTTCTTTCCTTCTGTACTGGAGAATTGCACGTGAGACAATCTATTTTAGTAAATGTCATTGCCAAGGGTAGGTTTATGGGATGCTACTGTATTGGAACAGTTACTGGTTAGTAGTTAAATAACCTATTATTCTGTTAGGTTTTCCAGTCAAGTTAAAGTTAGATCAATGCATCTTTCTTGCGTTTTACCATCTAGTAAGAATAAAGTGTGTTTTGCTTAAAACTGAGTAGTGTAACCAATCGAATTACATCTGGAACACAGCACCTTCCACTTGCCTTTAAGTGAGAAACAGTTGGATTCCTCGATATATGTTGAGGGAATTTAGTCTAGTCTGTAACAACAGGGGGCTCAAAACTCTTAATCCAAGTTGGGTTTCGGATTATTCGACTGAAAGACAGTGAATGGGGAGTGTTGGCATTTTCTGTTAGGTGTTTCATTCAGTTGGTTGAAACAAGGTGTGCCTTGTGTGGATATGGCTCTTTCAGTCACAGAGTTTTCTGGGGATGGAAGAAGTCACTTTGGGAGTTTTACGGAAAGTGAACAAGGCAAAGCTTTTGGAATTGTCAAACAAGCTGGAGTTAAAGTTGCCTTGGTCTGTGAGGAAAGGCAAGATAATGGCAGCAGTGACTGCGTTTACAATTGCCAGGGACGCAAACAGAATTATTGGAAATGGTCAACCTTCAATTACAAACGAAGCAGCTTTAATACGAACAGGAAATGAAATCGTTTGAGTTATGATTAAAAGGAGAAGGGAGGAAGAAAGGGAGAGTCAGAAGTTGGAAATCGCAGTAATTGGAACGAGATTGGCCATGTGTACCTCATAGAGTATGAATTTCCTGGTGAGGCTGTTAACCTGGTCCAATCAGGAAGCCCTGGTTAACAGCCATAAGCTGGAGTGACAGGGTGTCTCCTCTCTGGGGATTGGCTCTGAGCGAGCTGGTCAGAGACCATGTTAATAAAGAGTGACTTGGTGATGGGACACTGGCCTCTGTGCAGTTATTTCAGAAAAAGGCAAGTGGTGAAGGCTGGAAGTCGGACTATTGGTGAGGACAGTGATGATGAGCAAACCCACCGGAGCCAAAGGTCTGCTGGGGACCTGCATAAAAATATTCAAGCATTGTCAACGTTTCATGAGAAAGACATAAAAGCCTTTTGCATTTCATTTGAGAAAGTGGCTAAACAAATGAAATGGCCAGTGACCATGTGGGTTTTGTCTTGGGCTAAACGAAACTGGTAGGTATAGCAAGTGAGCCTCACTATCAGAGGAGGGATCTGAGGCGTATGAGGAGGAGGTGAAAACAGCCATCTTAAGTGCACATGAGTTGGTGCCAGGAGCCGACAGATATTTTGGGAATCTAAGCAGGGAGCCTGGTTAACCATACATTGAGTTTGAAAAGATGAAACAAAGTAATTTCAATAGGTGGATAGAGCAATGAAAATAGATCAAACATATGACGCGGTAAGACAGATGGTTATTCTGGAGGAGTTCAAAAATTCACTTCCCGAAGTATTGAGAACTCATGTAAAAGAGCACAGTCATAGTACAGCAGGGAAGTAAACCCTTTGGTGACCAGTTATCCTAAACACCTGACAGGAGGGTTCCCTCCCAGTCAGAGAACACTTCAGCGGTCCGGGACATTCGATTTTGGATCTTCGGGTGACCATCCTCCAAGGCAGACTTTGGGACAGGCAACAAGACAGAGTGGCCGAGCAGAGGCTGATAGCCAAGTTCGGCATCTATGGCGATGGCCTCAGCCGGGACCTTGCATTCATGTCACACTACAGGTCACACACACACACACATACCCATTTACCCTTACACTCACAGGCATACACACACTCTCACAGACACTCACCCCCTTTGCGCGCACATGCGCACACATACACACACACATACAGAATTACATTTTACTTTGCTCAAATACTGCATCTGTAAATCTCTTTTTTAGAAATAGCATCAGTCTGAACATTGGGGCACAGACAGCCTCACACAGGGCACCTCACACCTTCAATGCATTATCTGAGCTGACATGGCACCTATTGTTAAAGTTCACTTGAGAATGTAACTTTCAAAACAAGTTCTGGGATTTACATCTGAATGAAGTGAAACTAACATAGTCATTCTAACAGATGAGAGACTTAAACAATCTTGGTCTTTTTCTATATAATTTCAGTTGCATCACACTGTAAACTTTAACTATAAATTCTGTGTCTTACAATCTTATACTCCACAGCTACCTGATGAAGGTGCAGCGCATCCAAATAAACCTATTGGACTATCGCCTGGGATTGTGTGATTTTTAATTCTGTACACCCCAGTCTGACACCGTTACCTCCAAATCATGGTCAATTTACATTGTGTACATCACTTTTCAATGTTGCCCCACCCAAGCCATTGTATATTTCCAACACCCATGAGATCATCTTTGTCTGCAGTCTCAGACTTCACAGAGCTCAACTTTGTGGTGCTTTGTTTTAAAATGAGAAGTGTCACTGAACAAAGAGACCCTGGAGTGCAGGTTCATACTGCTTTGAAAGTGGACTCACAGTTAGATAGGGTGGTGATAATGTATACAGCATGGAAACAGTCCTGTTCCTCCATACCAAACAGATATCCTAAATTAATCCAATCCAATTTGGCAGCATTTGGCCCATACCACTCCAAACCTTTCCTATTCATATACCCATCCAGATGCCTTTTAAATGTAATTGTACCAGCCTCCACCACTTCCTCTGGCAGCTCATTCCCAACACGCACCACCCTCTGCGTGAAAAAGTTGCCCCTTAGATCCCTTTTAAATCTTTCCTCTCTCACCTTCTGCCTATGCTCTCTAGTTTAGGACTCACTTACCCTATCCATGACCCTCATGATTTTATAAACCTTTGGAAGGTCACCCTTCAGCCTTCGATGCTTCAGGACAATAGCACCAGTGTAATCAGCCTCTCCCTATAGAGCAAACCCCCCAGCCCTGGCAACATTCTTGGTAAATCATTTTTTTTTAAGTTTCACAACATCCTTCCTATAGCAGGGAGACCAGAATTGCATGCAGTATTCCAAAAGTGGCTAAACCAATATCCAGTACAGCTGCAACATGGCCTCCCAACTCCTGTACTCAATGCACTGACCAATAAAGGGAAGCATACTAAATGCCAACTGATTCCACATGATGTAGATATAGAAAATGCTGTTCAAATGAAGCAACATCCTTATAAACATAACCCCCTAAAATTGGCATACATTCAAAAAGATATTGAAAGTGTCCTTAACGACAACATAATTGAAGGGACTTGCAGTGAATGGAGCTCACCTTTGTAGATGGTACACATCGCTTATGTATTAATTACCTCAAAGTCAATGGAAAGGAAATCTGATTCATTTCCATTCCATGTTGGGAAAACTGTACTGAGAAGGTGGGACATGCAACTTATATTTCTTAAGTTGGACTTACTCAGAGAATACCTTTATCCAAGAGCGGGAAAGAACTTTCAGCTTTTGTTCCACTAAATGGAAGGTACCACTTTAAAGTCATGCCATTTGGTGTGAAAAATGCATGAGCTACATTTGAAAGACAAAGCAATCAAGTCATTTTGAGATTATCCAACTGGGTGATGTACATCGATGACCTGGTGACTTTTAGTCACACATGGAAGGAACATTTATCGGAATTGTTTGAACGACTTTGGGAGGCAGGCTTGGTGATAAACCTGACGTCGAGTGAGTTTACAAAAGCCCAAGTCACGTTCCTGGGCTATGTCATTGGCCATGGACAGTTGACCCCATCAGATGTGAAAACAAATGTTATTGAAGTGTTCCCTATACCTTCGACATAGAGGGAAATACTACAATTCCTGCGGCTGAGTGGTTTTTAGTGAAAGTTTGGACTAAATTCTAGCAGTGTGGTTGCTCCACTGACTGACTTATTGAAGAAATGGAGAAAATTTCAGGGGTCAGTGGACTATCAGAAGGCAGGTAAAAATCAACAAGGTAAAAAGCTCCTTTTCCACCTATCCACTCCACCCTCTCCTCCCTGACCTATCACCTTCATCTCCTCCCCCACTCACCCATTGTACTCTATGCTACTCTCTCCCCACCTCCACCCTCCCCTAGCTTATCTCTCCACACTTCAGGCTCTCTGCCTTTATTCCTGATGAAGGGCTTTTGCCCGAAACGTCGATTTTGCTGAAGCTCCTCGATGCTGCCTGAATTGCTGTGCTCTTCCAGCACCATTGATCCAGTATCAGAAGGCAGGTGACAGCCTGAAAGCTGTGTTAGCCACTGCCCCAGTGTTAGCCACACTAATTACACAAAGCCATTCAAGGTGGCCATTGATGTGAGCGATGTGGGTGTCAGTGCTATGCTCTGACAGGAGGACGATGAGAAGACAGAAAGATCTATTGGGTACTTTTCCAATCACCAACAGAAATATACTTTGATAAAGAAATAGACCTCGAGCTTGGTGCTGGCTTTGCAGTATTTCAACATTCACATTGCCAGTAATATGTCTGATACAATTGTACACACTGGTCATAACCGATTAAAGTTTTAGGAAAACTTTAAAGATAAAAATACCACATGGTTTAGATGGAGTTAATTGTTGCAGCCATTCAATTTGAAAATGATACACATGGAAGGATGAGAGAATGCAATTTCAAAGTTTGTGAGAAGATTTGTAGCTCGGGTGCTCGTTGTTGTGGTTCTGTTCGCCGAGCTGGGAATTTGTGTTGCAGACGTTTCGTCCCCTGTCTAGGGGACATCCTCAATTCAATCAACATGGACCTGGACCCAATATACCGACCACTGCAGCGGACAGCTGGAACTGACAACCGGAAGCGGCAGGGACAGACCACTATAAATGCCAGAGGAAACAACACAGAAGCACTTCACAGGAGGCTCCCAAGCACTGAGGATGTCACCTAGACAGGGGACGAAACATCTGCAACACAAAGTCCCAGCTCGGCGAACAGAACCACAACAACGCAATTGCTGATGCATTGTCACGACTTTGGCGAAGAAAGATAGAGGCATTCAGGGGCAAAAGAAGTAAATTCAACTGGACTGCAGACATGAATGTTTGCATGCTTAGAGTCAATATAATGTAAACGTATTGTAGAGTACTAATAATATGCGACTAAAGGGTTTGAAAAATAAAAGCATCTTGGTGCATTGATAGTTCATTTTTTTTTAAGGAGGGACATGTAATGAAATGGCTTTGAGAGGTGTGTTTTGTCCTGATTTTCTTTATGAAGAGGTTGAGACAGAGCAATCTGCCCTCAGCCAATAAAGTAAACAGTTTGAAAGGCTTTGGGTTCTTTTAAAGGTTGGAATAATAGAAGCAGCTTGAATGGATGGAGTCAGGCTCCAATAGAACCAGGGTATTAGTTTCGCTTTCAGTAGTTGTTGGTGTTTGGAAGTTGTCATACATCTCCCCCTGCTGCAGCAAAACACTTGGAGTTCTATCTCACACACACACACAGACGCACGCATGCACACACACACAGACGCGCACGCACTCACAGACACACACAGACACAGACAGACACACACACATGCACGCACACACACACAGACGCGCGCGCACACACACACACACAGTTTTCTCCTAATGTTCTTTTCTCCTACGCTGGAGAATTGCATATCAGACAATCTATTTTAGTAAATTTGCCTTTGTCAAGGATATGCTTAATCAGTTAGGAGAAAGTGAGGACTGCAGATGCTGGAGATCAGAGCTGAAAAATGTGTTGCTGGAAAAGTGCAGCAGGTCAGGCAGCATCCAAGGAGCAGGAGAATCGACGGGAACGTCGATTCTCCTGTTCCTTGGATGCTGCCTGACTTGCTGCGATTTTCCGGCAACACATTTTCAGCTATGTTTAATCAGTGTTAATGTATCGGAACAGTTACTGTTAGTAGTTAAAGAATCTATTACACTGTTAATTTTTCCAACGGAGTTAAACTTAGACCAATTCTGGTTTCTTGTGTCTTACTGCAGAATAAGAATAAAGTGTGTTTTGCTTAAAAGCGTAACCAATCAAATTACATCTGGAACATAGCAACTTACACCAGCCTTGAAATAAAATAAAACTTAAGAGTGTAGGCTATCTCCTTGATATATTTGAAGAGGGTTTGGTCTGATCTTTAACAGGACCCTCTCTACCTCTGACTTATTGTGGTTGGAGCTGCACTCATCCAGGCAAATGGGGAGTCAGGAGGTGAGTTACTCGCTGCAGTATTCCCAGCCTCTGACCTGCTGTTGCATCCACTGTGTTTGCGTGGTGAGTCTGATTGTCATTGTCTTGGCTCTTGCTGAAAGTGTTCACCTGATGTGATTCACACACATTCTTTGTTCTGTTTCTTGCTAATCTTTCTGTCCCTTGCCATTGAAACACCCTTACCTACTCTGGCCACGTGCCTGCTTCTGACCTCGAGGGGGAGGTCAGAGAAGCAACAAGAGCATAATATGAGTCCAAGGTGAAAGCAACGGTGGAGGGAGAGAGGGGAGCATTAAAGGAATCCGATGGAGACTAATTGATGAAGTTAGCTCGCATGGGATTCGGGGTGTGCTTGCCAATTGGATACAACACCAAGGAGGCAAACAATGAAGATGTAGGGCTGCTTTACTGACTGGAGGCGGTGTTCCAAGGGATTAGTGCTGAATCCACTTTTGTTTGTCATTTATATAAATGATTTGGATGAGAATATAGAACACATGATTTGTTCAGTTTGCCGACGACACCAACATTCGTGGGATAGTGCCAGGGTCAAGGATAGATTGGAGAGGGCGCAGGACATTCTTAAAGGGGTGAGGGACCAGCAGAAGGTGATTGTACACATTAGAACCTGTGACATAGAGAGGGAAAAGGATGCGATTCTGAAAAGAGAATAATCGGATGTTTGGCAGGAATTTAAAAAGGAAGTAAAAAACGGGTGGCATGGTGGCTCAGTGGTTAGCACTGCTGCGTCACAGTATCAGGGACCCGGTTCAATTCCTGCCTCGGGTGACTGTCCGTGTGGAGTTTGCACATTCTCCCTGTGTCTGCGTGGGTTGCCTCGGTTTCCTCCACAATCCAATGATATGCAGGCCCGTGCTAAACCACCCAAAGTATAGGTGCATTAGTCAGGGGTAAGTACAGGGTTGGGGAATGGATCTGGGTGGGTTGCTCTTCGGAGGGTCAGTGTGGACTGGTTGGGCCAAAGGGCCTGTTTGCACACTGTAGGGTATCTAATCTCATCTAAGTATCTGACGGAAATAATATCCAGATTTCTCTCAGTGCCACGAGCTAGTGAGGACAGGAATGAGAGGATAGAGCAGATGAATGTGCAGCTGAGGAGCTGGTGTATGGGGGAGGATCCACTTCTTTGGATCTTTGGAATCCCAGGGAGATCATGAAGAAAGAGGCCAGTGTGAAACTGGGACAGTGGGAAAAGGACCAAGTCAAACAGTCAGGGCAGGCAGGAACAAAGCAGAGAACGGGACAGAACTGATAAATTAAACAATTTATTCCAATGTAAGAGCCCTAACAGGGAAGGCAGATGAACTCAGGGCTTGGTTAGGAACATGGGACTGGGAGACCATCGTAATTACAGAAACATGGCTCAGTGATAGACAGGACCGACAGCTTAACATTCCAGGGTACAGAAATATAGAAAGGGAGGGGGGCAAGAGAGGATGGGGAGTGGTGTTTTTGATAAGGGATAACATTACAGCTGTAATAAGGGAGGATATTCCTGGGAAAATGTGCAGGGAAGTTATTTGGGTGGAACTGAGAAATAAGCAAGGAATGATCACCCTTATTGGGACTGTACTATACACCCCACAATAGTCAACGGGAAATTGAGAAGTAAACTTGAAAGGAGATCTCACTTATATACAAGAATAATGGGGTGTAATGGGAGAGGATTTTAACTTTCTAAACATAGACTGAGACTGCCAGAGTGTTAATGGCTTGGATGGAGAGGAATTTGTTAAGTGTGCACAAGAAAATATTCTGATTCAGTATGTGGACACACCCAACACAGAAGGTGGAAAACTTGATCTTCTCTTGGGAAATAAAGCAGGGTAAGTGACTAATGTGTCAGTGGGGAAGCACTTTGGGGTCAGTGACCATAATTCTATTAGTTTTAAGATAGTGATGGAAAAGGATAGACCAGATCTAAAAGTTAAAGTTCTAAATTGGAGAAAGGCCAACTTTGACGGTATGAGGCAAGAACTTTTAATAGGTGATTGGAGGCAGATGTTCGCAGATAAAGAGATGACTGGAAAATGGGAAGACTTCTGAAATGAAATAATGGGAGTCCAGGGACAGTATGTTCCTGTTGGAGGGGAAGGACAAGGCTAGTAGGTGTAGAGAATGCTGGATGACTAGAGAAATTGAGGTTTTGGTCAAGAAAAAGGAAGCATGTATAGACTGTAGGCATCTAGTGAATCCCTAGAAGAGTATAAAGGCAATAGAGTATTCTTAAGAGGGAAATCAGGAGGACAAAAAGGGGACATGAGATAGCTTTGGCAAAAAGCATTAAGGAGAATCCAAAGGATTCCACAAATACATTAAGGACAAAAGGGTAACTAGGGAGAAAATAGGGCCCCTCAAAGATCAGCAAGGTGGCCTTCGTGTGGAGCCGCAGGAGATAGGGGAGATACTAAATAAGTATTTTGCATCAGTGTTTATAGTGAAGATATAGAATGTGTGGAAGTAAATAGGGAAATTGTGAAAAATGTTCATACTACAGAGGAGGAGGCACTGGATGTCTTTAAATGCATAAAGGTGGATAAATCCTCAGGACCTGATCAGGTGTACCCTAGAATTTTACAGGAAGTGAGGGAAGTGATTGCTGGGCCCCTTGCTGAGGTATTTGTATCATCGATAGTCACAGGTGAGGTGCCGGAAGACTGGAGGTTGGCAAACGTGGTGCCATAACTTAAGAAAGGTGGTAAGGACAAGCCAGGGAACTATCGACTGGTGAGCCTGACCTCAGTGATGGGCAAGTTGTTGGAGGGAATCCTGAGGGACAGGATGTACATGTATTTGGAAAAGCAAGGACTGATTAGGGATAATTAACATGGCTTTGTGCGTGGGAAATCATGTCTCATGAACTTGATTTAATTTTTTGAGGAAGTAACAAAGAGCATTGATGAGGGCAGAGCAGTAGATGTGATCTATATGGACTTCAGTAAGGCGTTTGACAAGGTTCCTTATGGTAGTCTGGTTAGCAAGGTTAGATCTCATGGAATACAGGGAGAACTAGCCATTTGGATACAGAACTGGCTCAAAGGTAGAAGACTGGAGGCCTGTGACCAGTGGAGTGCCATGAGGATCAGTGCTGGATCCACTGTTTTTTGTCATTTACGTAAATAATTTGGATATGAACATAAGAGGTACAGTTAGTAAGCTTGCAGATGATATCAAAATTGGAGGTGTAGTGGACAGTGAAGAAGGTTACCTCAGAGTACAACAGGATCAATGGGCAGATGGAGTTTAATTTAGATAAATGTGAGGTCCCCATTTTGGAAAGGCAAATCAGGGCAGGTCTTATACACTTAATGGTAGGGTCCTGGGGAGTGTTGCTGAACAAAGAGACATTGGAATGCAGCTTCATAGTTCCTTGAAAGTAGAGCCACAGGTAGATAGGATAGTGAAGAAAGCATTTGGTATGCTTGTCTTTATTAGTCAGTGTACTGAGTATAGAAGTTGGGAGGTCATGTTGCAGTTGTACAGGACATTGGTTAGGCCACTTTTGGAATACTACATGCAGTCCTGGTCTCCTTGTTATAGGAAGGATGTTGTGAAAGTTGAAAGAGCTCAGAAAAGATTTACAAGGATGTTGCCAGGGTTGGAGGGTTTGAGCTACAGGGAGAGGCTGAACAGGCTGGGGCTGTTTTCCCTGGAGCGTCGGAGGCTGAGGGGTGACCTTAGAGAGGTTTATAAAACCATGAGGGGCACGGAGAGGGTAAATAGACAAGATATTTTCCCTGGGGTGGGGGGAGTCCAAAACTAGAGTGCATAGGTTTAAGGTGAGAGGGGAAAGATTTAAAAGGGACTGAAGGTGCAAATGTTTCACACACAGTGTGTGCATGTATGGAGCCAGTTTCCAGAGGAAGTGGTGGAGGCTGGTACAATTACAACATTTAAAAGGTATCTGGATGGGTATATGAATAGGAAGGATTTGGAGGGATAGGTGCCAAACGCTGACAAATGGGACTAGATTGATTTATGATATCTGGTAGACGTGCAAGAGTTGGACCAAAGGATCTGTTCTGTGCTGTACATCTCTATACTTTATGACTCGATCTTGCTCAATTGGGTCAATGAACTGAGGTGTGGTAGATAAGAGTTTAATTTGGATAAATGCGAGGTATTACATTTTGGTAAAACAAACAAGAGCAGGACTGATACAGTTAAAAATAGAGCCTTGGGTAGTGTGGTAGAACAGAGAGATCTCGGATTTCAGGTACATAATTCTTTGAATTTTGTGTCACAGGTCAACAAGGTGGTGAAGAATGCACTTAGCATGCTTGCTTTCATTGCTCAGACCTGAGTATAGGAGTTGGGACGTCGTGTTGAGATTGTACAGGACATCGGTGAGGTCTCTTACAGTCATAAAGTCATAGAGATGTACAGCATGGAAACAGACACTCCGGTTCAACGTGTCCATGCCGACCAGATATCCCAACCCAATCTAGTCCCACCTGCCAGCATATCCCTCCAAACCCTTCCTATTCATATACCCATCCAAATGCCTCTTAAATGCTGTAATTGTACCAGCCTCCACCACATCCTCTGGCAGCTCATTCCATACATGCACCACCCTCTGCATGAAAAGGTTGCCCCTTAGGTGTATTTTATATCTTTCCCCTCTCACCCTAAACCTAAGCCCTCTAGTTCTGGACTCCCCCAACCCCAGGGAAAAGACTTTGCCTATTTACCCTGTCCATGCCCCTCATAATTTTGTAAACCTTTATAAGGTCACCCCTCAGCCTCCGACGCTCCAGGGAAAACAGCCCCATCCTGTTCAGCCTCTCCCTGTAGCTCAAATACTCCAACCCTGGCAACATCCTTGTAAATCTCTTCTGGAATACAGTGTCCAGTTCTGGGCACCCTGTTCTCAGAAGGACATTGTTAAGCTGGAGAGGGTTCAGAAGAGATTTACCTGGATGGTGGTGGGACTGAAGGACTTGAGTTATAAAAATAGACTGGATCAACTGGGACATTTCTCACTGGAGCGTAGAAGGTTGAGGGGTGACCTTATCAAGGTTTATAAAATAATGAGGGGTGTAGATGAGGTGAATGGAAGGTGTCATTTCCATAGGGGGGAGGAGTTCAAGATGAGGGGGCATATTTATAAAGTGAAAGCACAAAGATTTAGAAAGGCAATGAGGGGCATCCTTTTTACAGAGAGCAGTTGGTGTGTGGAATGAGCTGCCAGAGGAAGTGATGGATTCAGGGACACTTATAAAGTTCAAAAGACATCTGATAAGTACATGAATCGGAAGGATTTGGAAGGATATGGGCCAAACGCAGGCAAGTGGGACTAGATTAGTTTGGGATCATGGTTCGCATGGACTGGTTGGATCAAAGGGTCTGTTTTTGTGCTGTATGACTCAATGACTTAACCCCCGACGTGTGACGAGGGAGGGAGTTTACAGAGACAGCCACCTGAGCTGTCACAATGTTGATCCTCGATATCCTCTCACGTGTTGGTGATGAGGCTGGGGTTTTGGGTGGGGACGGGGATTCAGAAGAAGATTTGCAGCCGGCAAAAGAAGTCAGGGGCTGCGGCCACGTGCTCTGATGCTCTCCTGGAACGTTCTCCCGGGAAGGAATGCACTCAGTTGGTCCTGGGGGTGAAAAACGGCATCAAACTCATGAGGGGTTAACTGATCAGACAGCAGCAAAGCGAACAAGGACGTGGTGCTCTCCAGCTCGCTGATGCCATCTGCTGTTGCACCCCCAACACTGCACTCTCTTCACAAAATGCTGCGGCACCCACTTGAACCGGGGAGAACTGAACCAACTGATTGCTTTCGGCCCGAGCTCTGCTTCATCCAACTTATTTTATGCTTTGTCACAGCTTGACTGCAGTTTGTGCTCTTAATTCAGGGAGTTTGTTTTCCTTGCCTGCAGCTGGTTACTGACTGCTAAATGCACCCTTTCAGAGCAAGTTAGATGCGTGCTCGCTGTTTAGCTTGTGTTCAGTGCAATAAAGGAATTTGTTTTCCCTCCAATAATGTGCCACCACTGCTTCAGAACAAGTGAACCATTTTTTATATCTCTGGCTCTGGTTTTATAACTCATTCACTAGCTGGGTCTAATGCAGAGCCCTGGAATCGGGGCAGGACTCCGGCGTGAACAAATTATGAAATATTAAAAGGTTAACAGAGATGACAGATCTCCTGTGTGTCCCATCATACATCATCCAACCTCACTGAGCCATGCCTCAGAACTATTCTCATCTCTGTGAGCAAGCAAGAGAGGTGAAATACCGCTCAGAAATACAGAGGAAATGTGCCCGATGTACTTTGAGACATTTTACTGTTCAATTCAGAGGAATTCCCCATTGACTGTCTTCAATGTTGCTGTTGCATAACTCGAATCTTGTTGAACAAAGACAAACCTCTTCCTGAAGTGTTTGCTCCCTCACTCATCAGGACATAAGCACCTTGAGGCATGTGCCTCAGACAGTCACAATTTCCTTTATCGATCAGAGTATTGAGTACAGGAATTGGGAGGTCATGTTGCGGCTGTATAGGACATTGGTTAGGCCACTGTTGGAATATTGCGTGCAGTTCTGATCTCCCTCCTATCGGAAGGAAGTTGTGAAATTTGAAAGGGTTCAGAAAAGATTTACAAGGATGTTGCCAGGGTTGGAGGATTTGAGCTATAGGGAGAGGCTGAACAGGCTGGGGCTGTTTTCCCTGGAGCGTCGGAGGCTGAGGGGTGACCTTATAGAGGTTGACAAAATTATGAGAGGCATGGATAGGGTAAATAGACAAAGTCTTTTTCCTGGGGTCGGGGAGTCCAGAACTAGAGGGCATAGGTTTAGGGTGAGAGGGGAAAGACATAAAAGACACCTAAGGGGCAACTTTTTCATACAGAGGGTGGTACGTGTATGGAATGAGCTGCCAGAGGATGTGGTGGAGGCTGGTACAATTGCAACATTTAAGAGGCATTTGGAAGGGTATATGAATAGGAAGGGTTTGGAGGGATATGGGCCGGGTGCTGGCAGGTGGGACTAGATTGGGTTGGGATATCTGGTCGGCATGGACGGGTTGGACCGAAGGGTCTGTTTCCATGCTGTACATCTCTATGACTCTAATCACAAGATTCAAGGCCTGCAGGTTGACTCTGAATGGCTTGAGGAATGCAAGACAAAAAGCTTTGTAACATGACTTTCCTTTTTGGCAGGAAGACATTCTTGTAAGTCATGTGGAGTGTTGGAGCCTGGAAACGGAGCGGTGCACTTCATTTATTTCACATTGTGTGGAAATTAACAAATTAAGCTCACATTTGCCAAGAGTACGAATGTAATAACAAACTAACTTCACAGATTTACTAACTCATCACATCCTACAAGCAGAGTTTTGTCTTCCCAGAATCCACAGCAACACACACACGCATGCACACGGGCCTGAATGGGTCATCTGTGCATCTAGGTTAAGGGTTTCACCTATTCAGCAGTCTGACTGCTTATTGGCCAGGGGTGAAAACACATCTTCGCACTTTCGAGAGGAGAGCAGTGTGACTCAACTCAAAGTCGAGCAGGGAATGCCAGCTGAACCACACCCTCCCTTATTCAACACAAACCCCCTGCCATCAGTAACACCCACCCGATATGCAGCCATCACGTTGTATGTGGTATTGGCATTCACCTTTCAGTCCTCTCTCGATCCGATATCTGCGTTGTTCCTTCGTGAAGGCATCAATTCACATGGCAGTGACTGCTGTTGCTGGGGATTTCTTCCACATATCCAGCACCCTACAGAAAACAAAATGGTCTCTCATTTAACAAAATGGTCTCTCATTTTTTCCCCAAAACAATGCTGATGTGATGTGACAATACTATGGTTTCAAGAGATGTATTTGGTCCAGGCTTCTTTTGTGTGAGGCGGAGGAGCTGAGCAGTCTGCTCAAAGCCAATAAATGAAACAGCTTGTGAGGCTTTGCTTTGTTTTTGAAATTCAGAACAATAAAAGCAGCCTGAGTGGGTGGGGTCAAGCTCCCACAGAAGCTGGGTTTGGAAGGTGTGGCACATCTCTCCCTCCCTCTCTCAGAGTTCTCTCTCGATGAGTTTTTCTTCTTGCACTGGAGAATTGCCTGTCAAACAATCTATTTTACTGAATTTGCCTTTGCCAAGGGTGTGTATACAGGGATGTTACTATGTTGGAACAGTTACTGTTTAGTAGTTAAATCATCTATTATTTGGATAAGCTTTCCAATAGAGTTAAAGCTATTCTAACTTCGAGAGTCATGGAGCTGTACAGCACAAAAACAGACTTGTGGTCTACCCTGGTTAAAAACAACGACTGCAGACGCTGGAAACCAGAGTCTAATTAGAGTGGTGCTGGAAATGCACAGCAGTTCAGGCAGTATCCGAGGAGCAGGAACATCGACGTTTCGGGCAAAAGCCCTTCCTGATGAAGGGCTTTTGCCCGAAACATCGATTTTCCTGCTCCTCGGATGCCGCCTGAACTGCTGTGCTTTTCCAGCACCACTCTAATCTAGACTATGGTCTATCCTGTCCACGCCAATCATGTTCCCAAACCAACCTAGTCCCACCTGCCTGCACTTGGCCCATATCCCTCCAAACCCTTCCTATTTGTGTACTTATCCAAATAACTTGTAAACATTGTAACTGTACCCATATCCACTACATCCTCTGGAAATTCATTCCACACCCGAACCACCTTCTGTGTAAGAAAATGTTTTTGGAAGTCTGTCTCATCTCACCTTAAAAATATGTCCCCTCGTACTGAAATCACCTACCCTGGAGAAAAGACACCTGCCATCGAAACCCTTCATGATTTTGTCAATCACTGAGGTCACTCCTCAAGCTCCAATGCTCCACTGAAAAAAAAGTCCCAGCCTGTCCGGACAAAAAGATCCCAGTTTAATCCAAAATATAAGGTGATGCATTTTGAAGGGTCAAATTTAGTTGTGAAATGTACTGTAAATTGTCGAATCTTTCAGAACACCAACATATGGACAGATCTGGGAGTACAGGTCCACAGTTCCCTAAAAGTGGCACAGTGAGAAAGAAGATTTACCTTCATCGGCTGGTACAAGAGTTAGCAAACCATGTTGCAGCTGTATAAAACCCTTGTTAGGCCGTGTTTAGAGTACTGTGCGCAGAAGGGCGTGGAAGCATTGGAGAGAGTGCAGAGAAGGATCTCAAGGATATGAGGAAAGGTTAAAAAGGTTAAAAAGACCTGAATTGTTTTCACTAGAACGAAGGCAGCTGAGAGGAGACCTGATAGAGGTTGACCAAATTATGAGAAGCAGAGACAGGGTGGATAATCAGAGGCTTGTTCCCAGGGTTGAAGTTTCAATTACAAGGGGACACAGGTTTAAGGTGAGAGGGGGGGAAAGTTTAAGAGAGATGTTTGAGGGAAGTTTTTCACCCAGAGAGTGGTAGGAACCTGGAATGCACTGCCAAAAGAGGTGGTGGAGGCAGGCACATTGGTGTCAAAGAGTGAGGTGCTGGAAAAGCACAGCAGGTCAGGCAGCATCCAAGGAGCAGGAGAATCGACTTTTCAAGCAAGAGCCCTTCATCAGGAATGAGGCCTCACTTTTTCCTAGCAGGCACATTGGCAACATTTAAGAGGCATCTGGATGGTTACATGAACACAATAGGATTTGGACCGAATAAGGGGAGAAGGTTTTTTTTTTTAGTTTCGTTAGGGTGTGATGATTGGCACAGGCTTGGAGAACCAAAGGGCATGTTCCTGTTCTGTACTCCTCTTTTGTTCTTATCCAGCCTCGCCATATAACTCAAACCCTCCACACCTGGCAATATACTATAATTTGGTGACCAGTACTGGACACAGTACTCCAGCAAAGGCCTCACCAATGTCCTGTACAACCTCAACATGACGTCCCAACCCCTATATTTGATTCCGCTTTATTCTGTTGTATTTTAACTATAGTGCACTTTGAGAGGGTATAGTCTTGTCTGGTCCACACCAAAATGAGTGGAACACGTTGGTGCTACTGCTCAGCTCCACATGAGCTTCCTCCTAACTCCCAGTTAAAGCATTTCATGTGTACTATTGCTCCGAAAGAAATTTAAGTGACAAACTGGTGAAATGTCATCAGTGGTTTGACAGAATCAGAAGAAACCTTTGCGATGGATGTACGTGGTGTAGGTGATGGCTATAGGTATGGAGATTTGAAGGAATTAAAGACCACAGGGTTGTGTCTGAGGGATGGGACGTTATTGAAACAACGCTGTGACTTTGAAGAGGTCACTTTGTCCCAGGTTCTTTGAAAAGAGAGACTGAAGAAGAGGTACTGAGCTAGTTACTGAAGACCACTTGAGTGATCAGCATGGGAGGCCTTGGTTATTTTCCGAAAAAACCAAAGGGGAGCGGCCAGCTCTCACAGATCAGGGGTTTTGGGGTTTTTCGCTTTAACTTTAAGCAGGAGCTGCTGGGTCTCCACAAGGTGAAGGATTCTTGGCTGCTACTCTCCTTAATTTTTCTCTGGATGCTGTTTCCTCCTGGATTGGAGAATTTCATGTGAGAATCTTGTTGTTTTGCCAAGGGGTGTATTTATGAGATGTCACTACAATAGAACAATTAATTAGTAATAGGTACATTATTCGGTTAAGTTTTCAACAGAATTAAGTTACTCTAAATTCCTGTTTCTTTTGTTTGTATTTTAACTATGGCATTTAAATAAATTGCGTTTTGCTAAACGTGAAGTCGCTTGACCTGTCTGTGACAGACATTTTACATCTGCCTTTGAAATAAGAAAAGTGCGGGTCTCGGCTCCTGCCTTAAAATATTTTGATGGGGTCTGGTCTGGTCCATTCTTTAATCCAAGGAGGATTTAACACTGAACAACCATTCCAACAAGAGGACGCAAAATCAGTAAGTACAGCGAGGAAAAATTGGATTCTTCTGCCACCGTTGGTCCCAAGATGGCATCAGTACCCTCCCAAGGGTCTTCCAAAGAGTTAAAAGAGTCAGAATCAATCACCCATATGAGATTGTACAAGGTGTAGCTACAAACAAATTCACAAGTGCCACACATGTTCAACGGACAGAGCATCCGCTGGTGGGTCAAGTCAAATCTCAGGCAGCACAATTGAAGATGAGATATGATATAGAATCGCTGCAGTTGGAAACAGGCTCTTCAGCCCAACAAGTCCAAGAAACTACACAGAGTTGTGAACACAGCCCGGTCCATCACACAAGCTAGCCTTCCTCCGCTCCTTCTGTACATTTACCCCAGACTAGTGCTCCTAACCTACACATCCCTGAACACGATGAGCAATTTTAACAGGGCCAATTCAACCGACCTGCACACCTTCGGATTACGGGAGGAAACCGGAGCAAACCCACGCAGACACAGGGAGAATGTGCAAATTCCACACAGACAGACGGTCGCCCGAGGCAGGAATCGAACCCGGGTCCCTGGTGCTAACCACTGAGTGATCGTGTGCCTCTTCGCACCACTGATAAAACCAACAGTGCTGATTGTTTGTAATTGTTCCCAAGTCAAATGGAAAACTAAATCTGTATGTTGGTTTGATTTATTATTATCATATGTACCAAGATACAGTGAAAAGTATAGTTTTGCATGCTATTCAAACAAATCATAAATTAAATAAGTAAATCAGGGTAATGGAACAGAATGCGGAATACAATATTACAGCTGCAGAGAAGGCAGAAAGAGAAATCCACTGTAATATATGAGAGGTACATTCATGAGTGTGATAACAGTGGGCAAAAAGCTGTTCTTAAATCTGTTGGTGCAAATTTTCAAACCTTTGTATCTTCTGCCCAATGGAACAGAGTGAAAGAGTGTATAACCAGCAGAGGAGGGATGTTTGGTGACATTGGCTGCCTTCCTGAGGCATTGTGAAGTCTGAGATGAAGTCAATGAAAGGAAGGCTAGCTTGTGTGATGGACTGGGCTGTGTTCACAACTCTGTGTAGTTTCTTGCGGTCTTGGGCACAACAGCTGCGGTACCAAGCTGCGATGCATCCGGATAGGATGCTTTCTGCGGCACATCTATAAAACTTGATCAGAGTCCTTGTTGACCTGCCACATTCCCTTCGCCTCCTGAGGAAGGAGAAGCGTTAGTGCCCTTTCTTGACTATCATGTCGATGTGGTTGGACCAGGACAGATGGTTAGTTTCATTTAAGCCCGGGAGCTTGAAGCTCCAATTCCAATGGCAGTAGTTAGCACTTTGCCTCACAGCGCCAGGGACCCAGGTTTGATTCCAGCCTCAGGTAACATTCTGCGTGGAGTTTGCACATTCTCCCCGTATCTGCGTGGGTTTCCTCCGGGTGCTCCGGTTTCCTCCAACATCCAAAGATGTGCAGGTTAGGTGGATTGGCCATGCTAAATTGCCCATAGTGTCCAGAGATGTGCAGGCTAGGTGGGTTAGCCATGGGAATATCAGGAGATAGGGTAGGGAGTGGGTCTGGGTGGGATGCTCTTTGGAGGGTCAGTGTGGGCCAAACAGCCTGCTTCCAGACGATAGGGATTCTAGGAAGCCTTGCCACAGTTGACATGGCCTAGTCTGGGACTCTAGGCTGGTGTTGTCTCTTGGTGAAGGTTTTATGAAGATCATACCTAGACTTCCTGGATAGGTCAGGGTCACCCGACTTGAAGACCTCAGACCTGGACTTCAGGAGGAAGTGAATCTCCTGGATCATTCATGGACCTCACTCGGGGTTAGAAGGGAAATTCAACTCGTTCAGGGAGCTTGGCAAAATCGTCAACAAGCAGGTTTTTCACAAAACAGTGGATCCTGGAAGATCCCCTTAGACCAAGGGTAAAGACGGCCTCTTCCATTTTTACACCATTCCAGCAGATTTGCTTCAACCAGCCATCATTTTGGAAAACTTCTGGTGCAGTGGGACTCCCAAGAACAACCCAGAAGGGAAACTAGGAACCATTTACCCTGTGTAATGCCAACGACAAGGGATATTTTAGAGACAGAAGCAAACACAGGCCTTATGATAAATGAGTTATGCCAATTCACCTCTGGAATGCGGTATCCACGTACAGGGGGAAATGATGGCTCAAAGGGAGGCTAGAGCCATCACTGAACATCAAAGGCTGTAAATGATCAACAGTTTCAGCATGAGTGAATCAAATGGGTAAGTCTGACCCGAACAGAGCCATTCTCATGCAGCCAACAAGAGAACCTTTTGAAAACAAAAATCCCAGGACTACACTGCGGGTTTTGAAACGACTGAGAGAAGTTTCTTCAAGTCATAGAGCTGTACAGCACAACTCATCCATGCTGACCAGATAACCTAAATTAATCTAGTCCCCATTTGCCAGCACTTGGCTCCTATCGCTCTAAACCTTCCCTATTAATGTACAAATGCAGATGCCTTTTAAATGTTGGAATTCTAGCGTCCTCTATCACTGCCTCTCGCAACCCGTTCCATACACGCACCACCCTCTGTGTGAAAAAAAGTTGGCCTTTAGGTCCCTTTTAAATCTTTCCCCTCTCACCTTAAGCCTATGCCCTCTCATTTTGGACTCCCCTACCCTGGGGAAAAGACCTTGCCTATTTACCCTATCCATGCCCCACATGATTTTATAAACCTCTATAAGGTTTATAGCCTCCGATGCTCCAGGGAAAACAGCTCCAGTCTATTCAGCCTCTCCCGATAGCTCAAACCCTCCAACCCTAGCAACGTCCTTGTAAATCTGATCAAGGTCCCATTGTACTCTGAGGCAACCTTCTTTGCTGTCCAGTTCTATAACTCTATGATTAGATGTAATGAAGAAATGAGACTTCATTGAACCACTTAGACCAAATAAGACCTTCGTGAGACACGGGGTTTCCTATAAGAAATAATATCAAACAATGGACCTCAAATTGTGAATGAGGATTTCGTCAAATTCACTTTTGTGGCAATGTCATACCTCACTGGAGTATTTTGATGAAAATGAAACCCTGTTATTGCGACAGTTCTCACAAAATTGAAAGATGTTCTAAAAGTATGCAAAATTCATCAATTTACCTGACTTTTAGACCTGGGAAGACCTCAGATGGACCTCACAGAATCTGAGTTCCCTGACTGGGGCTGTTAACCTGGTTCAATCAGGAAGCCCTGGCTGACAGGAGGGGGTTCGTTCACTCTGAAGGGGCAGTATGAAAGTCAAGGACTTTTCATGTGTAATTAAAGGGTGACTTGGTGACAGGATACCGGCCTAATTGGAGTTCTTTCAGAAAGCATAGATTAAGTTCCTGTACTTAATAAGAATTACCATTCATTGCAAATAAATAGACTCTAACGACAGGAAAATGAAAATGAACCACTGGCATGTAACTGTACTAATTGTTAAACTGTTAGCTAATTGTTAAAATCTAATCCATTTCTCAGCTCTCCCTTACACACAGACTGGGAAAAAAAAACATGATATGAATGGAAGGAAAACTCTTCACACATCTTTTGGAATCCTCCCTGCTCTCGGAAAGTTGTTGTGAAATGTGAAAAGGTTCAGAAAAGATTTACAAACATGTTGCTAGAGTTGGAGGTTGCGAGTTACACGGAGAGGCTGAACAGGTTGGGGCTGTTTTCCCTGGAGCGTCAGAGGCTGAGGGGTGACCTTATAGAGGTTTACAAAATTATGAGGGACATGGATAGGATAAATAGAGTGGGGAGTCCAGAACTAGAGGGCACAGTTTAAGGTGAGGGGGAAAGATTTAAAAGGGACCAAAGGGGCAAATTTTCACACAAAAGGTGGTGTGTGTATGGAACAAGCTGCCAGAGGGAGTGGCGATGGCTGGTACAATTACAACAGTTAAAAGTTAAAAATCCCACAACACCAGGTTATAGTCCAACAGGTTTAATTGGAAGCACTCAGTGTGATGTAACTGAAATTACTTTTGCTATAAATTCTGTGTCTTACAATTGTGCCCTCCACAACCACCTGATGAAGGAGCGTCACTCCGAAAGCGAGTGCTCCCAATTAAACCTGTTGGACTATAACCGGTTGTTGTGTGATTTTTAACTTTGTACACCCCAGTCCAACACCGGCATCTCCAAATCATAACTTTTGAAAGACATCTGGATGGGTATATGAATAGGAAGGGGTTAAAGGGAAACGCTGGCAAAAGGGAGGAGGTTAATTTAAGATAGCTGGACGAGTTGGACCGAAGGGTCTGTTTCTATGCTGTACATCTCTATCATTCTGTCAATCATAAAGCCGAGGGCAAAGAGTCTGGTTAAGGGACAGCAAGCCAGAGGCTAGAGACAACCCAGCAAAACATAGAACATCGAACAATACAGCTCAGAACAGGCCCTTCAGCACTCATTTTTCGCCGACCTTTGAACTAATCTAAGCCCATCTCCCTACACAATCTATGTGCTTATCCAAGAACTGTTTAAATCTCCCTAATGTGACTGAGTTAACTAAATTGGCAGTCAGTATATTCCACACCCTGACCACTCTCTGAGTAAAGAGCTTGCCTCTGACATCTGTCTAAAATCTATCACCCCTCAATTTGCAGTAATGACCCCCTGTACAAGCTTCATCACCATCTTAGGAAAAAAGACTTTCACTGTCTACCCTGCCTAGTCCTCCGATCGTCTTGTGTGTCTCTATCAAACTCCCTCTCAGCCTTCTTCTCTCCAATGAGAACAGACCCAAGTCTCTCAGCCTTTCATCATAGGACCTTCCCTCCAGACCAGGCAACATCCTGGTAAATCTCCTCTGCACCTTTTCCAATACTTCCACATCCTTCCTGTAATGGGGCGACCAGAACTGGACACAATATTCCAAGTGCGGCTGCACTTGTATAGTCGCAGCATGACATTACAGCTCCATAACTCAATCCCACTACCAATAAAACCTAACACACCACATGCCTTCTTAACAGCACTATCACCCTGGGTGGCAACTTTCAGGGATCTTTGTACATGGACATCAAGATCCCTCTGCACACCCACACTACCAAGAATTTTTCCATTGACCCATTACTCTGCCTTCCTGTTATCCTTCCCAAAGCGCATCACCTCACATTTAGCTGCATTGAACTCCATGTGCCATCTCTCAGCCCAATTCTGCAGCTTATCCAAGTCCCCCTGCAACCTTCTTCCAAACTGTCCACGACTCCACCGACTTTAGTGTCATCTGCAAACTTACTAACCCATCCACCTATTGCCTGCATCCAAGTCATTTATAAAAATGACAAATAGCAGTGGTCCCAAAACAGATCCTTGTGCCACAGCACTAGTAACCGGACTCCAGGCTGAATATTTTCCATCAACCACCACTCGCTTGTCTTCTTACAGAAAGCCAGTTTCTAATCCAAACTGCTAAATCACCCTCAATCCCATGCCTCTGCATTTAACCACTCATGAAAGGTTAACTCTGACTTCTCTCCACAGATGCTGCCAGACCTGCTGAGATTTTCCAGCATCTTCTGGTTTTGTTTCTGATTTCCAGTACTCACAAATCCTTGTTTAAATTTAGTGTTTTGACTCCTTGGTCAGCAAAGGATTGCACCTTTCGCACGCCCCCTTGGTGATAGACAGAGAGTGGGCCATGAGTTCACAGACAAATGTCACCAAATGATGTGACATCAGGGAAGCACAGCCCCAGTCAGAAACTCTTCTCTCCTGCAGTATAAATTGTTGTGAAATCGGACATTCCTTTGCTTATCCTAATCAGTGTCAGAGACAAACCTTTGGCAATGTGGCAACAAGAGTAGGGAGGTGATGTTAAAGGTGTACATGATACCTGTTAGACCTCGGCAGGTGTATTGTGTATAGTTGTGGGGGACAACGTGATAGGAAAGGTAGGAGACAAATGGTGGTAGTGGGGAATTGCTTTTCTGACTGGAGGCCTGTGATCAGCTGTGCTGGGCCCACTGTTGATATGTCATTTATATACAGAGGAACCTTGATTATCCAAATATCAATTTCGGATTATCCAAAGACGGTCTCAAAGTCCTGACAGAAACATTACATCAAAGAGGTGTTTCCAACACTGACAGTGTCTTTTGTTCACAGTGATTAAAATGAATTTGGCTGACTGAAGTGCTGCTGACACCAGTCCTGGACATCGATGGGAGCCCAAATGACTGACAGCCCGCATGCTTTCTCTCGTTGCCCGCGCTTGCCCGAGGGTTGTAGACAGGGGTGTACCCTAAACCCCGCTTCGCCAGACCATCTCTCCAACATTGTCCTGTACAGAGTAAAGGTGGAAACTGTCAAAACGTTGCAGCAAAACAGTTTGTGTGTGTGTGTGTGTGTGTGAGGGAGAGAGAGAGAATGGGGATTTGTGAGAGAGAGAGAGAATGGGGAATTGTAAGAGAGAGAGAGAGAGAGAGAACAGGGATGTGTGGATGAGAGAGAGAGAATGGAGAAGTGTGTGTATGAGAGAGAGAATGGGGATGTGTGAGGGAGAGAGAGAGAGAGAGAGAGAGTGGGAATATATGAGAGAGACAGAGAATGGAAATGTGTGAGGGAGAGAGAATGGAAATGTGTGAGGGAGCGAGAGAAAGGGGATGTGTGAGAGTGAGTGAATGGGGATGTGTAAGAGTGAGAGAGAGAGAGAGAATGGGAATGAGTGAGAGAGAGAGAATGGGAATGTGTGAGACAGAGAGAATGGGGATGTGTGTGTGAGAGAGACAGAGAGAGAGAATGGGGAAGTGTGTGTGCGAGAGAGAGAATGGGGATGTGTGTGAAAGAGAGAGAATGGGGATGTGTGTGTGTGAGAGAGAAAGAACGGGGATGTGTATCTGTGAGAGAGAGAGAGAGAGAGAGAGAGAGAGAGAATGGGGATGTGTGAGAGTGAGAGAGAGAGAGAATGGGAATGAGTGAGGGAGAGAGAATGGGAATGTGTGAGGGAGAGAGAGAATGGAGATGTGTGAGAGTGAGAGAGTGAATGGGGATGTGTGAGAGTGAGAGAGAGAGAGAGAGAGTGAGAGAATGGGGACGTGATGCGGGAGAGAGAGAACAGGGATGTATGTGTGAGAGGACGAAAATGGGAATGTGTATGTGTGAGAGAGAGAGAGAAAGGGAAAGTGTGAGACAGAGAGAGAAGGGGAATGTGTGAAAGAGAGAGAATGGGGAAGTATGTGTGACAGAGAGAGAGAATGGAGATGTGTGTGTGAGAGAGAGGGAGAATGGGGATGTGTGAGTGAGAGAGGGAGAGAATGGGGATGTGTGTGTGAGAGAGAGAGAGAATGGGGACGTATGAGAGAGAGAGAGAGAGTATGGGAATGTGTGAGGGAGAGAGAGAATGGGGATGTGTGTGAGTGAGAGAGTGAATGGGAATGTGTGTGTGTGTATGAGAGAGTGAGAATGGGGATGTGTGTCTCTGAGAGAGAGAGAGGATGGGGATGTGTGAGGGAGAGAGAATAGGAATGTGTGAGGGAGAGAGAATGGGGTGTGTGAGGGAGAGAGAGAGAATGGGGATGTGTGTGTGTGAGAGAGAGAGGATGGGGATGTGTGAGTGAGAGAGAGGGAGAGAGAGATGAATGGGAAGGTGTGTGTGAGAGAGAGAGAGAAAAGGGACGTTTGTGTGAGAGAGAGGATGGGGATTGGCAAGTGAGAGAGAGAGAGAGAGTGAATGGGGATGTGTGAGTGTGAGAGAGAGAGAGAGAATGGGGACGTGTGTGTGTGAGAGAGAGAGAGAATGGGGACGTGTGTGTGTGAGAGAGATAGAATGGGGAGGTGTGTGTGTACAGAGAGAGTGAGAGAATGGGGACGTGTGTGAGGGAGAGAGAGAATGGGGATGTATGTGTGAGAGAGAGAGAATGGGGATATGTGTGTGTGAGAGACAGAGAATGGGGTCTGAGTGAGAGAGAGAGAGAGAGAATGGGGAAGTGTGTGCGAGAGAGAGAGGATGGGGATGTGTGTGTGAGAGGGAGAGAGAGAATGGGGATGTGTGTGTGAGAGAGAGAGAGTGAATGGGGATGTGTGTGTGTGAGAGAGAGAGAAAATGGGAATGTGTGAGGGAGAGAGAATGGGAATGTGAGAGGGAGAGAGAGTGGGAATGTGTGACGGAGAGAGAATGGGGTGTGTGAGGGAGAGAGAGAATGGGGATGTGAGTATGAGAGAGAGAATGGGGATGTGTGAGAGAGAGAGAGAGAGAATGGGCGTGTGGGAGGGAGATAGAGAGAGAATGGGTAGTTGTGTGTGCGTGAGAGAGAGAGAGTGAATGGGAATGTGTGTGCGAGAGAGAGCGAGAGCGAGAGAGAGAATGCGGAAGTGTGTGTGTGCGCGAGAGACAGAATGGGGATGTGTGTGTGTCAGAGAGAATGGGGATGTGTGTGTGAGAGAGAGAGAGAAAGGGGATGTGTGTGTGTGTGTGTATGTGTGTGTGTCTGTGTGTCATAGAGAATGGGAGTGTGTGTGTGTGAGAGAGAGAGAGAGAGAGAGAGAGAGAGAATGGGGATATGTGTGTGTGTGTGTGTGTGAGAGAGAGAGAGAATGGGGATATGTGTGTGTGAGAGAGAGAATTGGGTCTGAGTGAGAGAGAGAGAATGGAAATATGTGTGTGTGTGTGTTTGTTTGTCATAGAGAATGGGAATGTGTGTGAGAGAGAGAGAAAGAATGGGGTTGTGTGAGGGTGAGAGAGAGAATGGGAATGTGTGTGTGTGTGTGAGAGAGAGAATGGGAATGTGTGTGTGTAAGAGAGAGGGAGAGAATGGGTATTTGTGCGTGAGAGAGAGAGAGAATGGGTGTGTGTGAGAGAGAGAATTGGGATGTGTGTGTGAGAGAGAGAGAGAGAGCGAATGGGGGTGTGTGTGTGTGAGAGAGAAAGAGAGAGAGAGAGAGAGAATGGGAATGTGTGCGTGAGAGAGAGAGAGAGAGAATGGGGATGTGTGTGAGAGAGAGAGAGAATGGGGACGTGTGTGTGAGAGAGAAATAGAATGGGGATGTGTGTGTGAGAGAGAGAGAATGGGGACGTGTGTGTGAGAGAGAAATAGAATGGGGATGTGTGTGTGTGAGAGAGAGAGAGAGATAATGGGGACGTGTGTGTGTGTGTGTGTGCGCGTGTGTGAGAGAGAGAATGGGGACGTGTGTGTGAGAGAGAGAGAGATAATGGGAACGTGTGTGTGTGTGTGTGTGTGTGTGAGAGAGAGAATGGGGACGTGTGTGTGAGAGAGAGAGGATGGGGATGTGTGTGTGTGAGAGAGAGAGAGTGAATGAGGATGTGTGTGTGTGTGAGAGAGAGAGAGAGAAAATGGGAATGTGTGAGGGAGAGAGAATGGGAATGTGAGAGGGAGAGAGTGTGGGAATGTGTGACGGAGAGAGAATGGGGTGTGTGAGGGAGAGAGAGAATGGGGATGTGTGTGTGAGAGAGAGAGAGAGAATGGGTATGTGTGTGTGAGAGAGAGAGAGAGAATGGGGACGTGTGTGTGTATGTGTGAGAGAGAGGATGGGGACGTGTGTGTGAGAGAGATAGAATGGGGATGTGTGTGTGAGAAAGAGAGAATGGCGATGTGTGTGCGTGACAGAGAGAGAATGGGAATGTGTGTGCATGAGAGAGAGAGAGAGAATGGAGATGTGAGTATGAGAGAGAGAATGGGGATGTGTGAGAGAGACAGAGAATGGGCGTGTGGGAGGGAGATAGAGAGAGAATGGGTAGTTGTGTGTGCGTGAGAGAGAGAGTGAATGGGGACGTGTGTGTGCGAGAGAGAGAGCGAGAGTGAGAGAGAGAATGCGGAAGTGTGTGTGTGCGCGAGAGAGAGAATGGGGATGTGTGTGTTAGAGAGAATGGGAATGTGTGTGTTAGAGAGAGAGAGAATGACAATGTGGAAGAGAGAGGGAGAAGGGGAATGTGTGAGAGAGAGAGAATGGGAATGAGTGAGGGAGAGAGAATGGGAATGAGTGAGGGAGAGAGAATGGGAATGTGTGAGGGAGAGAGAGAGAGAATGGGGAAGTGTGTGTGTGTGTGAGAGAGAGAATGAGGAGGTGTGTGGGAGAGAGAGAAAGAACGGGGATGTGTGTCTGTGAGAGAGAGAGAGTGAATGGAGATGTGTCTGTGAGAGAGACAGAGAGAGAGAGAATGGGGAAGTGTGCGTTAGAGAGAGAGAGATAGAATGGGGATGTGTGTGAGAGAGAGAGAGAATGGGGATGTGTGTGTGAGGGAGAGAGAGAATGGGGACGTGTGTGTGAGAGAGAGAGAGAATGGGGATGTGTGTGAGAGAGAGAGAATGGCAATGTGTGTGTGTGTGTGTCTGTGTGTCATAGAGAATGGGAGTGTGTGTGTGTGTGAGAGAGAGAGAGAGAGAATGGGGATATGTGTGTGTGTGTGTGTGAGAGAGAGAGAGAGAGAGAGAGAATGGGGATATGTGTGTGTGAGAGAGAGAATGGGGTCTGAGTGAGAGAGAGAGAATGGGAATATGTGTGTGCGTGTTTGTTTGTCATAGAGAATGGGAATGTGTGTGAGAGAGAGAGAAAGAATGGGGTTGTTTGAGGGTGAGAGAGAGAATGGGGACGTGTGTGTGAGAGAGAAATAGAATGGGGATGTGTGTGTGAGAGAGAGAGAATGGGGACGTGTGTGTGAGAGAGAAATAGAATGGGGATGTGTGTGTGAGAGAGAGAGAGATAATGGGGACGTGTTGTGTGTGTGTGAGAGAGAGATAATGGGGACGTGTGTGTGTGTGTGTGTGAGAGAGAGAAAATGGTGATGTGTGTGTGAGAGGGAGAGAGTGAATGAGGATGTGTGTGTGTGAGAGTGAATGGGGATGTGTGTGTGTGTGTGAGAGAGAGAAAATGGGAATGTGTGAGGGAGAGAGAATGGGAATGTGAGAGGGAGAGTGTGTGGGAATGTGTGACAGAGAGAGAATGGGGTGTGTGAGGGAGAGAGAGAATGGGGATGTGTGTGTGAGAGAGAGAAAGAATGGGGACGTGTGTGTGTGTGTATGTGTGAGAGAGAGGATGGGGACGTGTGTGTGAGAGAGAGCGAATGGGGATGTGTTTGTGAGAGAGAGAATGGCGATGTGTGTGCGTGAGAGAGAGAATGGCGATGTGTGTGCGTGACAGAGAGAGAATGGGAATGTGTGTGCATGAGAGAGAGAGAGAGAGAGAATGGAGATGTGAGTATGAGAGAGAGAATAGGGATGTGTGAGAGAGACAGAGAATGGGCGTGTGGGAGGGAGATAGAAAGAGAATGGGTAGTTGTGTGTGCGTGAGAGAGAGAGTGAATGGAGATGTGTGTGTTCGAGAGAGAGAGAATGACAATGTGGAAGAGAGAGGGAGAAGGGGAACGTGTGAGAGAGAGAGAATGGGAATGAGTGAGGGAGAGAGAATGGGAATGTCTGAGGGAAAGAGAGAGAGAATGGGGAAGTGTGTGTGTGTGAGAGAGAGAATGAGGAGGTGTGTGGGAGAGAGAGAAAGAACATGGATGTGTGTCTGTGAGAGAGAGAGAGTGAATGGAGAAGTGTGAGTGAGAGAGACAGAGAGAGAGAGAATGGGGAAGTGTGTGTTAGAGAGAGAGAGATAGAATGGGGGTGTGTGTGGGAGAGAGAGAAAGGGGATGTGTGGGAGAGAGAGAAAGGGGATGTGTGGGAGAGAGAGAATGGGGATGTCTGAGTGTGAGAGAGAGAGAGAGTGAATGGAGATGTGTGTGTGAGAGAGACAGAGAGAGAGAGAAAATGGGGAAGTGTGTGTTAGAGAGAGAGAGAGAATGGGGACGTGTGTGTGAGAGAGAGAGAGAGAATGGGGGTGTGTGTGGGAGAGAGAGAAAGGGGATGTGTGGGAGAGAGAGAAACGGGATGTGTGGGAGGGAGAGAGGAAGGGGATGTGTGTGTGTGTGAGAGAGAGAGAGTGAATGGGGAAGTGTGTGTGAGAGAGAGAGAGAATGGGGATGTGTGTGTGAGAGAGAGAGTGAATGGGGATGTGTGTGTGAGAGAGAATGGGAATGTGAGAGGGAGAGAGAGTGGGAATGTGTGACGGAGAGAGAATGGGGTGTGTGAGGGAGAGAGAGAATGGGGATGTGTGTGTGAGAGAGAGAGAGAATGGGGATGTGTGTGTCAGAGAGAATGGGAATGTGTGTGTTAGAGAGAGAGAGAATGACAATGTGGAAGAGAGAGGGAGAAGGGGAATGTGTGAGAGAGAGAGAATGGGAATGAGTGAGGGAGAGAGAATGGGAATGTCTGAGGGAGAGAGAGAGAGAATGGGGAAGTGTGTGTGTGTGAGAAAGAGAATGAGGAGGTGTGTGGGAGAGAGAGAATGAACGGGGATGTGTGTGTGTGAAAGAGAGAGAGAGAGAATGGGGATGTGTGAGTGTGAGAGAGAGAGAGTGAATGGAGATGTGTGTGTGAGAGAGACAGAGAGAGAGAGAATGGGGTAGTGTGTGCTAGAGAGAGAGAGAGAATGGGGACGTGTGTGTAAGAGAGAGAGAATGGGGGTGTGTGTGGGAGAGAGAGTGAATGGGGATGTGTGTGTGAGAGAGAGGATGGGGATGTGTGTGTGAGAGAGAGAGAGTGAATGGGGAAGTGTGTGTGAGAGAGAGAGAGAATGGGGATGTGTGTGTAAGAGAGAGAGTGAATGGGGATGTGTGTGTGAGAGAGAGGGAGAAAGGGGATATGTGTGTGTGAGAGAGAGAAAATGGGGATGTGTGTGTGAGAGAGAGGGAGAAAGGGGATATGTGTGTGTGTGAGAGAGAGTGAATGGGGATGTGTGTGTAAGAGAGAGAGAGGGAATGGGGACATGTGTGTGAGAGAGAGTGAACGGGGATATGTGCGTGGGTGAACAGAGAGAGAGAGAAAAATGGGGATGAGTGTGTGAGAGAGAGAGAGAGAATGGGGATGTGTGTGTGTGTGAGAGAGAAAGAGAGAATGGGAATGTGTGTGTGAGAGAGAGAATGGCGATGTGTAGGTGAGAGAGAGAGAGAGAGAGAGAATGGGTGTGTGTTTGGGAGAGAGAGAAAGGGGATATGTGTGTGTGAGAGAGAGAAAATGGGGATGTGTGTGTGAGAGAGAGGGAGAAAGGGGATATGTGTGTGTGAGAGAGAGAAAATGGGGATGTGTGTGTAAGAGAGAGAGAGGGAGTGGGGACATGTGTGTGAGAGAGAGTGAATGGGGATGTGTGTGTGGGTGAGAGAGAGAGAGAGAGAGTGAATGGGGAAGTGTGTGTGAGAGAGAGAGAGAATGGGGATGTGTGTGTGAGAGAGAGAGTGAATGGGGATGTGTGTGTGAGAGAGAATGGGAATGTGAGAGGGAGAGAGAGTGGGAATGTGTGACGGAGAGAGAATGGGGTGTGTGTGTGAGAGAGAGAGAATGGGGATGTGTGTGTCAGAGAGAATGGGAATGTGTGTGTTAGAGAGAGAGAGAATGACAATGTGGAAGAGAGAGGGAGAAGGGGAATGTGTGAGAGAGAGAGAATGGGAATGAGTGAGGGAGAGAGAATGGGAATGTCTGAGGGAGAGAGAGAGAGAATGGGGAAGTGTGTGTGTGTGAGAAAGAGAATGAGGAGGTGTGTGGGAGAGAGAGAATGAACGGGGATGTGTGTGTGTGAAAGAGAGAGAGAGAGAATGGGGATGTGTGAGTGTGAGAGAGAGAGAGAGTGAATGGAGATGTGTGTGTGAGAGAGACAGAGAGAGAGAGAATAGGGTAGTGTGTGCTAGAGAGAGAGAGAGAATGGGGACGTGTGTGTAAGAGAGAGAGAATGGGGGTGTGTGTGGGAGAGAGAGTGAATGGGGATGTGTGTGTGAGAGAGAGGATGGGGATGTGTGTGTGAGAGAGAGAGAGTGAATGGGGAAGTGTGTGTGAGAGAGAGAGAGAATGGGGATGTGTGTGTAAGAGAGAGAGTGAATGGGGATGTGTGTGTGAGAGAGAGGGAGAAAGGGGATATGTGTGTGTGAGAGAGAGAAAATGGGGATGTGTGTGTGAGAGAGAGGGAGAAAGGGGATATGTGTGTGTGTGAGAGAGAGTGAATGGGGATGTGTGTGTAAGAGAGAGAGAGGGAATGGGGACATGTGTGTGAGAGAGAGTGAACGGGGATATGTGCGTGGGTGAACAGAGAGAGAGAGAAAAATGGGGATGAGTGTGTGAGAGAGAGAGAGAGAATGGGGATGTGTGTGTGTGTGAGAGAGAAAGAGAGAATGGGAATGTGTGTGTGAGAGAGAGAATGGCGATGTGTAGGTGAGAGAGAGAGAGAGAGAGAGAATGGGTGTGTGTTTGGGAGAGAGAGAAAGGGGATATGTGTGTGTGAGAGAGAGAAAATGGGGATGTGTGTGTGAGAGAGAGGGAGAAAGGGGATATGTGTGTGTGTGAGAGAGAGAAAATGGGGATGTGTGTGTAAGAGAGAGAGAGGGAGTGGGGACATGTGTGTGAGAGAGAGTGAATGGGGATGTGTGTGTGGGTGAGAGAGAGAGAGAGAGAGAGAAATGGGGATGAGTGTGTGTGAGAGAGAGAATGGGGATGTGTGTGTGTGTCAGAGAGACAGAGAATGGGGATGTGTGTGAGAGAGAGAGAGAATGGCGATGTGTAGGTGAGAGAGAGAGAGAGAATGGGGGTGTGTGTGGGGGAGAGAGAAAGGGGATGAGTGTGTGTGTGAGAGAGAATATGGAAGTATGTGTGAGAGAGAGAATCGGGAAGTGTGTGTGAGAGAGAGAGAGAGAGAGAGAGAATGGGGAGGTGTGTGTGAGAGAGAGAAAATGGGAATTTGTGCGTGTGAGAGAGAGAGAGAATGGGAATGTGTGAAAGAGAGAATGGGAAGTGTGTGTGACAGAGAGAGAGAGAATGGGAATGTGTGAGGGAGAGAGAATGGGAATGTGAGAGGGAGAGAGAGTGGGAATGTGTGACGGAGAGAGAATGGGATGTGTGAGGGAGAAAGAGAATGGGGATGTGAGTATGAGAGAGAGAATGGGGATGTGTGAGAGAGACAGAGAATGGGCGTGTGGGAGGGAGATAGAGAGAGAATGGGTAGTTGTGTGTGCGTGAGAGAGAGAGAGTGAATGGGGATGTGTGTGTGAGAGAGAGAGCGAATGGGGGTGTGTGTGGGAGAGAGAGAAAGGGGATGTGTGGGAGAAAGAGAAAGGGGATGTGTGTGTGAGAGAGAGAGTGTGAATGGGGAAGAGTGTGTGACAGAGAGAGAGAGAGAATGCAGATGTGTGTGTGTGAGAGAGAGAGAATGGGGAGGTGTGTGTGTGTGAGAGAGAGAGGATGGGGATGTGTGTGTGAGAGAGAGAGAGAGAATGGGGACGTGTGTGTGAGAGAGATAGAATGAGGATGTGTGTGTGAGAGAGAGAATGGCGATGTGTGTGCGTGAGAGAGAGAGAATGGGAATGTGTGAGGGAGAGAGAATGGGAATGTGACAGGGAGAGAGAGTGGGAATGTGTGACGGAGAGAGAATGGGGTGTGTGAGGGAGAGAGAGAATGGGGATGTGAGTATGAGAGAGAGAATGGGGATGTGTGAGAAAGAGAGAGAATGGGCGTGTGGGAGGGAGATAGAGAGAGAATGGGTAATTGTGTGTGCGAGAGATAGAGAGCGAGAGTGAGAGAGAGAATGCAGAAGTGTGTGTGTGCGCGAGAGAGAGAATGGGGATGTGTGTGTTAGAGAGAGAGAGAATGACAATGTGGAAGAGAGAGGGAGAAGGGGAATGTGTGAGAGAGAGAGAATGGGAATGAGAAAGGGAGAGAGAATGGGAATGTGTGAGGGAGAGAGAGAGAGAATGGGGAAGTGTGTGTGTGAGAGAGAGAATGAGGAGGTGTGTGTGAGAGAGAGAAAGAACGGGGATGTGTGTCTGTGAGAGAGAGAGAATGGGGACGTGTGTCTGTGAGAGAGAGAGAATGGGGACGTGTGTGTGTGAGAGAGAGAGAGAATGGGGATGTGTGTGGGAGAGAGAGAAAGGGGATGTGTGTGTGAGAGAGAGGATGGGGATGTGTGTGTGTGAGAGAGAGTGAATGGGGAAGTGTGCGTGAGAGAGAGAGAGAATGGGGATGTGTGTGTGAGAGAGAGAGTGAATGGGGATGTGTGTGTGAGAGAAAGGGAGAAAGGGGATATGTGAGTGTGAGAGAGAGAAAATGGGGATGTGTGTGTCAGAGAGAGAGAGAATGGGGAAGTGTGTGTGAGAGAGAGAGTGAATGGGGATGTGTGTGTGAGAGAGAGGGAGAAAGGGGATATGTGTGTGTGAGAAAAAGAAAATGGGGATGTGTGTGTAAGAGAGAGAGAGGGAGTGGGGACATGTGTGTGAGGGAGAGTGAATGGGGATGTGTGTGTGGGTGAGAGAGAGAGAGAGAGAGAGAGAGAGAAATGGGGATGAGTGTGTGTGAGAGAGAGAGAGAATGGGGACGTGTGTGTGTGAGAGAGTGAGAGAGAATGGGGATGTGTGTGTGAGAGAGAGAATGGCGATGTGTGTGTGAGAGAGAGAGAGAGAGAGAATGGGGGTGTGTGTGGGAGAGAGAGAAAGGGGATGAATGTGTGTGTGAGAGAGAATACGGAAGTATGTGTGAGAGAGAGAATGGGGAAGTGTGTGTGAGAGAGAGAGAGAATGGGGAGGTGAGTGTGAGAGAGAGAAAATGGGAATGTGTGCGTGTGTGAGAGAGAGAGAGAATCGGAATGTGTGAAAGAGAGAGAATGGGGATGTGTGTGTGATAGAGAGAGAGAGAGAATGCAGATGTGTGTGTGTGAGAGAGAGAATGGGGAGGTGTGTGAGTGAGAGAGTGAATGGGAATGTGCCTGTGTGTGTGAGAGAGTGAGAATGGGGATGCGTGTTTGTGAGAGAGAGAGAGAGAGAGAGAGAGAGAATGGGGACGTGTGTGTGTGAGAGAGAGAGAGAATGGGGGTGTGTGTGGGAGAGAGCAAGGGGTTGTGTGGGAGAGAGAAAGGGGATGTATGTGTGAGAGAGAGGATGGGGATGTGTGTGTGAGAGAGAGAGAGTGAATGGGGAAGTGTGTGTGAGAGAGACAGAGAGAGAGAGAATGGGGAAGTGTGTGTTCGAGAGAGAGAGAGAATGGGGACGTGTGTGTGAGAGAGAGAGAGAGAATGGGGACGTGTGTGTGAGAGAGAGAGAGAATGGGGGTGTGTGTGGGAGAGAGAGAAAGGGGATGTGTGGGGGAGAGAGAGAAAGGGGATGTGTGTGTGAGAGAGAGGATGGGGATGTGTGTGTGAGAGAGAGAGTGAATGGGGAAGTGTGTGTGAGAGAGAGAGAATGGGGATGTGTGTGTGAGAGAGAGTGAATAGGGAAGTGTGTGTGAGAGAGAGAGAATGGGGATGTGTGTGTGAGAGAGAGAGTGAATAGGGAAGTGTGTGTGAGAGAGAGGGAGAAAGGGGATATGTGTGTGTGAGAGAGAGAAAATGGGGATGTGTGTGTGTGAGAGAGAGAGGGAGAAAGGGGATATGTGTGTGTGAGAGAGAGAGAGAAAATGGGGATGTGTGTGTAAGAGAGAGAGAGGGAGTGGGGACATGTGTGTGAGAGAAAGTGAACGGGGATGTGTGTGTGGGTGAGAGAGAGAGAGAAATGGGGATGAGTGTGTGAGAGAGAGAGAGAATGGGGACGTGTGTGTGTGTGAGAGAGAGAGAGAATGGGGATGCGTGTTTGTGAGAGAGAGAGAGAGAGAGAGAATGGGGACGTGTGTGTGAGAGAGAGAGAGAATGGTGGTGTGTGTGGGAGAGAGAGAAAGGGGATGTGTGGGAGAGAGAGAAAGGGGACGTGTGTGTGAGAGAGAGGGAGAAAGGGGATATGTGTGTGTGAGAGAGAGAAAATGGGGATGTGTGTGTAAGAGAGAGAGAGGGAGTGGGGACATGTGTGTGAGAGAAAGTGAACGGGGATGTGTGTGTGTGTGAGAGAGAGAGAGAAATGGGGATGAGTGTGTGAGAGAGAGAGAGAATGGGGACGTGTGTGTGTGTGAGAGAGAGAGAGAATGGGGATGCGTGTTTGTGAGAGAGAGAGAGAGAGAGAGAGAGAATGGGGACGTGTGTGTGAGAGAGAGAGAGAATGGGAATGAGTGTGTGTGATAGAGAGAGAGAGCATGGGGATGTGTGTGTGAGAGAGAGAGAAAGAATGTGGTTGTGTGAGGGCGAGAGAGCATGGGGATGTGTGTGCGTGAGAGAGAGAATGGGCAAGAGTGTGTGTGTGAGAAAGAGAGAATGGGAATGTGTGTGTGTGAGAGAGAGGGAGAGAAAGGGTATTTGTGCGTGAGAGAGAGAGAGAATGGGTGTGTGTGTGAGAGAGAGAATGGGGATGTGTGTTTGAGAGAGAGAGAGAATGGGGATGTGTGTGTGAGAGGGAGAGAGAGAATGGAGATATGTGTGTGAGAGAGAGAGAATGGGGACGTGTGTGTGAGGGAGAGAGAGAATGGAGATGTGTTTGTGAGAGAGAGAGAGAATGGGGACGTGTGTGTGAGGTAGAGAGAGAATGGGGACGTGTGTGTGAGAGAGAGAGTGAATGGGGATGTGTGTGTGAGAGAGACAGACAGAGAGAGAATGGGGAAGTGTGTGTGAGAGAGAGAGAATGGGGACGTGTGTGTGTGAGAGAGAGAGAGGATGGGGAAGTGTGCGTGAGAGAGAGAGAGAAAACGGGGACGTGTGTGTGTGTGTGTGTGTGTGTGAGAGAGAGAGGGGATGGGGATGTGTGTGAGAGAGAGAGAGAGAATGGGGACGTGTGTGTGAGAGAGAGAGATAAAAATCGGGATGGGTGTGTGAGAGAGAATATGGCGATGTGTGTTTGAGAGAGAGCGAGAGAATGGGGACGTGTGTGTGAGAGAGATAGAATGGGTATGTGTGTGTGAGAGAAAGAGAGAGAGAATGGCGATGTGTGTGTGTGTGTGTGTGTGTGTGTGAGAGAGAGAGGATGGGGATGTGTGTGTGTGTGAGAGAGAGAGAGAATGGGGACGTGTGTGAGAGAGAAAGAGAGAGAGAATGTGGACGTGTGTGTGTGTGAGAGATAGAATGGGGATGTGTGTGTGAGAGAGAGAATGGCGATGTGTGTGCTTGAGAGAGAGAGAGAGAGAGAGAATGGGAATGTGAGAGGAAGAGAGAGTGGGAATGTGTGACGGAGAGAGAATGGGATGTGTGAGGGAGAGAGAGAATGGGGATGTGAGTATGAGAGAGAGAATGGGGATGTGTGAGAGAGACAGAGAATGGGCGTGTGGGAGGGAGAGAGAGAGAGAATGGGTAGTTGTGTGTGCGTGAGAGAGAGAGAGTGAATGGGGACATGTGTGTGAGAGAGAGAGAAAGGGGATGTGTGGGAGAAAGAGAAAGGGGATGTGTGTGTGAGAGAGAGAGAGTGAATGGGGAAGTGTGTGTGACAGAGAGAGAGAGAATGCAGATGTGTGTGTGTGAGAGAGAGAGAATGGGGATGTGTGTGAGTGAGAGAGTGAATGGGAATGTGTCTGTGTGTGTGAGAGAGTGAAAATGGGGATGTGTGTGTGAGAGAGAGAGAATGGGGATGCATGTTTGTGAGAGAGAGAGAGAATTGGGATGTGTGTGTGAGAGAGAGAGAATGGGGACGTGTGTGTGAGAGAGAGAGATAGAATGGGGATGTGTGTGAGAGAGAGAGAATGGCGATGTGTGTGTGTGAGACAGAGAGAGAATGGAAATGTGTGTGTGAGAGAGAGAGTGAGAGAATGGGTATGTGTGTGTGAGAGAGAGAGAATAGGGACGTGTGTGTGTGTGTGAGAGAGAGAGGATGGGGATGTGTGTGTGTGAGAGAGAGAGGATGGGGATGTGTGTGTGAGAGAGAGAGAGAGAATGGGGACGTGTGCGTGAGAGAGAGAGAGGGAGTGGGGACATGTGTGTGAGAGAAAGTGAACGGGGATGTGTGTGTGGGTGAGAGAGAGAGAGAAATGGGGATGAGTGTGTGAGAGAGAGAGAGAATGGGGACGTGTGTGTGTGTGAGAGAGAGAGAGAATGGGGATGCGTGTTTGTGAGAGAGAGAGAGAGAGAGAGAATGGGGACGTGTGTGTGAGAGAGAGAGAGAATGGGGGTGTGTGTGGGAGAGAGAGAAAGGGGATGTGTGGGAGAGAGAGAAAGGGGACGTGAGTGTGAGAGAGAGAGAGAGAGAATGGGGGTGTGTGTGGGAGAGAGAGAAAGGGGACGTGTGTGTGAGAGAGAGGGAGAAAGGGGATATGTGTGTGTGAGAGAGAAAAAATGGGGATGTGTGTGTAAGAGAGAGAGAGGGAGTGGGGACATGTGTGTGAGAGAAAGTGAACGGGGATGTGTGTGTGGGTGAGAGAGAGAGAGAGAAATGGGGATGAGTGTGTGAGAGAGAGAGAGAATGGGGACGTGTCTGTGTGTGTGAGAGAGTGAGAATGGGGATGCGTGTTTGTGAGAGAGAGAGAGAATGGGGACGTGTGTGTGAGAGAGAGAGAGAGAATTGGGGTGTGTGTGGGAGAGAGAGAAAGGGGATGTGTAGGTGAGAGAGAGGATGGGGATGTGTGTGTGTGAGAGAGAGAGAGTGAATGGGGAAGTGTGTGTTAGAGAGAGAGAGAATGGGGACGTGTGTGTGAGAGAGAGAGAGAATGCGGGTGTGTGTGGGAGAGAGAGAAAGGGGATGAGTGTGTGTGTGAGAGAGAATATGGAAGTATGTGTGAGAGAGACTGGGGAAGTGTGTGTATTTGAGAGAGAGATAATGGTAATGTGTGTGTGTGTAAGAGAGAGGGAGAGAATGGGTATTTGTGCGTGAGAGAGAGAGAGAATGGGTGTGTGTGAGAGAGAGAATTGGGATGTGTGTGTATGAGAGAGAGAATTGGGATGTGTGTGTGTGAGAGAGAGAGAGAATGGGGACGTGTGTGTAAGAGAGAAATAGAATGGGGATGTGTGTGTGAGAGAGAGAGAGATAATGGGGACGTGTGTGTGTGAGAGAGAGAATGGGGACGTGTGTGTGAGAGAGAGAGAATGGGGACGTGTGTGTGAGAGAGAGAGAGAGAGAGAATGGGGACGTGTGTGTGTGTGAGAGAGAGAGAATGGGGAAGTGTGTGTTAGAGAGAGAGAGAGAATGGGGACGTGTGTGTGTGAGAGAGACAGAGAATGGGGGTGTGTGTGTGGGAGAGAGAGAGAGAGAGAGAGAATGGGAATGTGTGCGTGAGAGAGAGAGAGAGAGAATGGGAATGTGTGCGTGAGAGAGAGAGAGAGAGAGAGAGAATGGGGACGTGTGTGTCAGAGAGAAATAGAATGGGGATGTGTGTGTGAGGGAGAGAGAGAGATAATGGGGACGTGTGTGTGGGAGAGAGAGGATGGGGATGTGTGTGTGAGAGAGAGAGAGAGTGAATGGGGAAGTGTGTGTTAGAGAGAGAGAGAGAATGGGGACGTGTGTGTGAGAGAGAGAGAGAATGGGGGTGTGTGTGGGAGAGAGAGAAAGGGGATGTGTGGGAGAGAGAGAAAGGGGATGTGTGTGTGAGAGAGAGAGAGAATGGGGGTGTGTGTGGGAGAGAGAGAAAGGGGATGTGTGGGAGAGAGAGGATGGGGATGTGTTTGTGAGAGAGAGAGAGAGTGAATGGCGAAGTGTGTGTGTGAGAGAGAGAGAATGGGGACATGTGTGTGTGAGAGAGAGAGAGAAAATGGCGATGTGTGTGTGTGAGAGAGAGAGAGAGAATGGGAATGAGTGAGGGAGAGAGAATGGGAATGTGTGAGGGAGAGAGAGAGAATGGAGAAGTGTGAGTGTGAGAGAGAGAATGAGGAGATGTGTGGGAGAGAGAAAGAACAGGGATGTGTGTCTGTGAGAGAGAGAGAGAGAGAATGGGGATGTGTGAGTGTGAGAGAGAGAGAGTGAATGGAGATGTGTGTGTGAGAGAGAGAGAGAATGGGGACATGTGTGTGTGAGAGAGAGAGAGAATGGCGATGTGTGTGAGAGAGAGAGAGAATGGGAATGAGTGAGGGAGAGAGAATGGGAATGTGTGAGGGAGAGAGAGAGAGAGATTGGAGAAGTGTGAGTGTGAGAGAGAGAATGAGGAGGTGTGTGGGAGAGAGAGAAAGAACAGGGATGTGTGTCTGTGAGAGAGAGAGAGAGAATGGGGATGTGTGATTGTGAGAGAGAGAGAGTGAATGGAGATGTGTGTGTGAGAGAGACAGAGAGAGAGAGAATGGGGAAGTGTGTGTGCAAGAGAGAGAATGGGGACGTGTGTGTTCGAGAAAGAGAGAGAGAATGGGGACTTGTGTGTGTGAGAGAGAGAATGGGGACGTGTGTGTGAGAGAGAGGATGGGGATTGTGTGTGAGAGAGAGAGTGTGAATGGGGAAGTGTGTGTGTGAGAGAGAGAGAGAATGGGGATGTGTGTGTGAGAGAGAGAGTGAATGGGGATGTGTGCGTGAGAGAGAGGGAGAAAGGGGATATGTGTGTGTGAGAAAGAGAAAATGGGGATGTGTGTGTAAGTGAGAGAGAGGGAGTGGGGACATGTGTGTGAGAGAGAGTGAACGGGGATGTGTGTGTGGGTGAAAGAGAGAGAGAGAGAGAGAAATGGGGATGTGTGTGTGTGAGAGAGAGAAAGTATGGGAATGAGTGAGGGAGAGAAAATGGGAATGTGTGAGGGAGAGAGAGAATGGGGAATTGTGTGTGAGAGAGAATGGGGATTTGTGTGTTAGAGAGAGAGAGAATGGCAATGTGGAAGAGAGAGAGAAAGAAGGGGAAATGTGTGAGAGAGAGAGAATGGGGATGTGTGAGAGAGAGAATGGGGATGTGTGTGTGATAGAGAGAACGGGGATGTGTGTGTGTGAGAGAGGGAGAATGGGGGCGTGTGTGTGAGAGAGAGAAAGAATGGGGACGTGTGTGTGTACAGAGAGAGTGAGAGAATGGGGACGTGTGTGAGGGAGAGAGAGAATGGGGACGTGTGTGTGAGAGAGAAAATGGGAATGTGTGCGTGTGAGAGAGAGAGAGAATGGGAAAGTGTGAGACAGAGAGAGAAGGGGAATGTGTGAAAGAGAGAGAATTGGGATGTGTGTGTGAGAGAGAGAATGGGGAGGTGTGCGGGAGAGAGAGAGAGAGAAAATGGGGATGTGTGTGTTTGAGAGAGAGATAATGGGGTCTGAGTGAGAGAGAGAGAGAGAGAATGGGGATGTGTGTGTGTGAGAGAGTGAATGGGGATGTGTGAGAGCATGGGAATGAGTAAGGGAGAGAAAATGGAAATGTGTGAGGGAGAGAGAGAGAATGGGGATGTATGTGTGTGTGTGTGCGCGCGTGTGTCACAGAGAATGTGAATGTGTGTGTGTGAGAGAGAGAGAGAATGGGAATGAGTGTGTGTGATAGAGAGAGAGAGCATGGGGATGTGTGTGTGAGAGAGAGAGAAAGAATGTGGTTGTGTGAGGGCGAGAGAGCATGGGGATGTGTGTGCGTGAGAGAGAGAATGGGCAAGAGTGTGTGTGTGAGAAAGAGAGAATGGGAATGTGTGTGTGTGAGAGAGAGGGAGAGAAAGGGTATTTGTGCGTGAGAGAGAGAGAGAATGGGTGTGTGTGTGAGAGAGAGAATGGGGATGTGTGTTTGAGAGAGAGAGAGAATGGGGATGTGTGTGTGAGAGGGAGAGAGAGAATGGAGATATGTGTGTGAGAGAGAGAGAATGGGGACGTGTGTGTGAGGGAGAGAGAGAATGGAGATGTGTTTGTGAGAGAGAGAGAGAATGGGGACGTGTGTGTGAGGTAGAGAGAGAATGGGGACGTGTGTGTGAGAGAGAGAGTGAATGGGGATGTGTGTGTGAGAGAGACAGACAGAGAGAGAATGGGGAAGTGTGTGTGAGAGAGAGAGAATGGGGACGTGTGTGTGTGAGAGAGAGAGAGGATGGGGAAGTGTGCGTGAGAGAGAGAGAGAAAACGGGGACGTGTGTGTGTGTGTGTGTGTGTGTGAGAGAGAGAGGGGATGGGGATGTGTGTGAGAGAGAGAGAGAGAATGGGGACGTGTGTGTGAGAGAGAGAGATAAAAATCGGGATGGGTGTGTGAGAGAGAATATGGCGATGTGTGTTTGAGAGAGAGCGAGAGAATGGGGACGTGTGTGTGAGAGAGATAGAATGGGTATGTGTGTGTGAGAGAAAGAGAGAGAGAATGGCGATGTGTGTGTGTGTGTGTGTGTGTGTGAGAGAGAGAGGATGGGGATGTGTGTGTGTGTGAGAGAGAGAGAGAATGGGGACGTGTGTGAGAGAGAAAGAGAGAGAGAATGTGGACGTGTGTGTGTGTGAGAGATAGAATGGGGATGTGTGTGTGAGAGAGAGAATGGCGATGTGTGTGCTTGAGAGAGAGAGAGAGAGAGAGAATGGGAATGTGAGAGGAAGAGAGAGTGGGAATGTGTGACGGAGAGAGAATGGGATGTGTGAGGGAGAGAGAGAATGGGGATGTGAGTATGAGAGAGAGAATGGGGATGTGTGAGAGAGACAGAGAATGGGCGTGTGGGAGGGAGAGAGAGAGAGAATGGGTAGTTGTGTGTGCGTGAGAGAGAGAGAGTGAATGGGGACATGTGTGTGAGAGAGAGAGAAAGGGGATGTGTGGGAGAAAGAGAAAGGGGATGTGTGTGTGAGAGAGAGAGAGTGAATGGGGAAGTGTGTGTGACAGAGAGAGAGAGAGAATGCAGATGTGTGTGTGTGAGAGAGAGAGAATGGGGATGTGTGTGAGTGAGAGAGTGAATGGGAATGTGTCTGTGTGTGTGAGAGAGTGAAAATGGGGATGTGTGTGTGAGAGAGAGAGAATGGGGATGCATGTTTGTGAGAGAGAGAGAGAATTGGGATGTGTGTGTGAGAGAGAGAGAATGGGGACGTGTGTGTGAGAGAGAGAGATAGAATGGGGATGTGTGTGAGAGAGAGAGAATGGCGATGTGTGTGTGTGAGACAGAGAGAGAATGGAAATGTGTGTGTGAGAGAGAGAGTGAGAGAATGGGTATGTGTGTGTGAGAGAGAGAGAATAGGGACGTGTGTGTGTGTGTGAGAGAGAGAGGATGGGGATGTGTGTGTGTGAGAGAGAGAGGATGGGGATGTGTGTGTGAGAGAGAGAGAGAGAATGGGGACGTGTGTGTGAGAGAGAGAGAGAGAATGGGGACGTGTGTGTGAGAGAGATAGAATGAGGATGTGTGTGTGAGAGAGAGAATGGCGATGTGTGTGTGAGAGAGAGAGAGAATGGGAATGTGTGAGGGAGAGAGAATGGGAATGTGACAGGGAGAGAGAGTGGGAATGTGTGACGGAGAGAGAATGGGGTGTGTGAGGGAGAGAGAGAATGGGGATGTGAGTATGAGAGAGAGAATGGGGATGTGTGAGAAAGAGAGAGAATGGGCGTGTGGGAGGGAGATAGAGAGAGAATGGGTAATTGTGTGTGCGAGAGATAGAGAGCGAGAGTGAGAGAGAGAATGCAGAAGTGTGTGTGTGCGCGAGAGAGAGAATGGGGATGTGTGTGTGTCAGAGAGAATGGGAATGTGTGTGTTAGGGAGAGAGAGAATGACAATGTGGAAGAGAGAGGGAGAAGGGGAATGTGTGAGAGAGAGAGAATGGGAATGAGAAAGGGAGAGAGAATGGGAATGTGTGAGGGAGAGAGAGAGAGAATGGGGAGATGTGTGTGTGAGAGAGAGAATGAGGAGGTGTGTGTGAGAGAGAGAAAGAACGGGGATGTGTGTCTGTGAGAGAGAGAGAATGGGGATGTGTGTCTGTGAGAGAGAGAGAATGGGGACGTGTGTGTGTGAGAGAGAGAGAGAATGGGGATGTGTGTGGGAGAGAGAGAGAGAGAGAGAGAATGAGGGTGTGTGTGAGAGAGAGAGAAAGGGGATGTGTGTGTGAGAGAGAGGATGGGGATGTGTGTGTGTGAGAGAGAGAGAGAGTGAATGGGGACGTGTGCGTGAGAGAGAGAGAGAATGGGGATGTGTGTGTGAGAGAGAGAGAGAATGGGGATGTGTGTGTGAGAGAGAGAGAGAATGGGAAAGTGTGAGACAGAGAGAGAAGGGGAATGTGTGAAAGAGAGAGAATTGGGATGTTATGTGAGAGAGAGAGAGAGAATGGGGAGGTGTGCGGGAGAGAGAGAGAGAGAAAATGGGGATGTGTGTGTTTGAGAGAGAGATAATGGGGTCTGAGTGAGAGAGAGAGAGAGAGAATGGGGATGTATGTGTGAGAGAGTGAATGGGGATGTGTGAGAGCATGGGAATGAGTAAGGGAGAGAAAATGGAAATGTGTGAGGGAGAGAGAGAGAATGGGGATGTATGTGTGTGTGTGCGCGTGTGTGTCACAGAGAATGTGAATGTGTGTGTGTGAGAGAGAGAGAGAATGGGAATGAGTGTGTGTGATAGAGAGAGAGAGCATGGGGATGTGTGTGTGAGAGAGAGAGAAAGAATGTGGTTGTGTGAGGGCGAGAGAGCATGGGGATGTGTGTGCGTGAGAGAGAGAATGGGCAAGAGTGTGTGTGTGAGAAAGAGAGAATGGGAATGTGTGTGTGTGAGAGAGAGGGAGAGAAAGGGTATTTGTGCGTGAGAGAGAGAGAGAATGGGTGTGTGTGTGAGAGAGAGAATGGGGATGTGTGTTTGAGAGAGAGAGAGAATGGGGATGTGTGTGTGAGAGGGAGAGAGAGAATGGAGATATGTGTGTGAGAGAGAGAGAATGGGGACGTGTGTGTGAGGGAGAGAGAGAATGGAGATGTGTTTGTGAGAGAGAGAGAGAATGGGGACGTGTGTGTGAGGTAGAGAGAGAATGGGGAAGTGTGTGTGAGAGAGAGAGAATGGGGACGTGTGTGTGTGAGAGAGAGAGAGGATGGGGAAGTGTGCGTGAAAGAGAGAGAGAAAACGGGGACGTGTGTGTGTGTGTGTGTGAGAGAGAGAGAGAGGGGATGGGGATGTGTGTGAGAGAGAGAGAGAGAATGGGGTCGTGTGTGTGAGAGAGAGAGAGATAGAATCGGGATGGGTGTGTGAGAGAGAATATGGCGATGTGTATTTGAGAGAGAGCGAGAGAATGGGGACGTGTGTGTGAGAGAGATAGAATGGGTATGTGTGTGTGAGAGAAAGAGAGAGAGAATGGCGACGTGTGTGTGTGTGTGTGTGTGTGTGTGTGTGTGTGAGAGAGAGAGGATGGGGATGTGTGTGTGTGTGAGAGAGAGAGAGAATGGGGACGTGTGTGTGAGTGAAAGAGAGAGAGAATGTGGACGTGTGTGTGTGAGAGAGATAGAATGGGGATGTGTGTGAGAGAGAGAATGGCGATGTGTGTGCTTGAGAGAGAGAGAGAGACAGAGAATGGGAATGTGAGAGGAAGAGAGAGTGGGAATGTGTGACGGAGAGAGAATGGGATGTGTGAGGGAGAGAGAGAATGGGGATGTGAGTATGAGAGAGAGAATGGGGATGTGTGAGAGAGACAGAGAATGGGCGTGTGGGAGGGAGATAGAGAGAGAATGGGTAGTTGTGTGTGCGTGAGAGAGAGAGAGTGAATGGGGACATGTGTGTGAGAGAGAGAGAAAGGGGATGTGTGGGAGAAAGAGAAAGGGGATGTGTGTGTGAGAGAGAGAGAGTGAATGGGGAAGTGTGTGTGACAGAGAGAGAGAGAGAATGCAGATGTGTGTGTGTGAGAGAGAGAGAATGGGGATGTGTGTGAGTGAGAGAGTGAATGGGAATGTGTCTGTGTGTGTGAGAGAGTGAAAATGGGGATGTGTGTGTGAGAGAGAGAGAATGGGGATGCATGTTTGTGAGAGAGAGAGAGAATTGGGATGTGTGTGTGAGAGAGAGAGAATGGGGACGTGTGTGTGAGAGAGAGAGATAGAATGGGGATGTGTGTGAGAGAGAGAGAATGGCGATGTGTGTGTGTGAGACAGAGAGAGAATGGAAAGGTGTGTGTGAGAGAGAGAGTGAGAGAATGGGTATGTGTGTGTGAGAGAGAGAGAATGGGGACGTGTGTGTGTGTGTGTGAGAGAGAGTTGATGGGGATGTGTGTGTGTGAGAGAGAGAGAGAATGGGGATGTGTGTGTGAGAGAGAGAGAGAGAGAATGGGGACGTGTGTGTGAGAGAGATAGAATGAGGATGTGTGTGTGAGAGAGAGAATGGCGATGTGTGTGCGTGAGAGAGAGAGAATGGGAATGTGTGAGGGAGAGAGAATGGGAATGTGACAGGGAGAGAGAGTGGGAATGTGTGACGGAGAGAGAATGGGGATGTGAGTATGAGAGAGAGAATGGGGATGTGTGAGAAAGAGAGAGAATGGGCGTGTGGGAGGGAGATAGAGAGAGAATGGGTAATTGTGTGTGCGAGAGATAGAGAGCGAGAGTGAGAGAGAGAATGCAGAAGTGTGTGTGTGCGCGAGAGAGAGAATGGGGATGTGTGTGTGTCAGAGAGAATGGGAATGTGTGTGTTAGAGAGAGAGAGAATGACAATGTGGAAGAGAGAGGGAGAAGGGGAATGTGTGAGAGAGAGAGAATGGGAATGAGAAAGGGAGAGAGAATGGGAATGTGTGAGGGAGAGAGAGAGAGAATGGGGAAGTGTGTGTGTGAGAGAGAGAATGAGGAGGTGTGTGTGAGAGAGAGAACGAACGGGGATGTGTGTCTGTGAGAGAGAGAGAATGGGGATGTGTGTCTGTGAGAGAGAGAGAATGGGGACGTGTGTGTGTGAGAGAGAGAGAGAATGGGGATGTGTGTGGGAGAGAGAGAGAGAGAGAGAGAGAGAGAGAGAATGAGGGTGTGTGTGAGAGAGAGAGAAAGGGGATGTGTGTGTGAGAGAGAGGATGGGGATGTGTGTGTGTGAGAGAGAGAGAGAGTGAATGGGGACGTGTGCGTGAGAGAGAGAGAGAATGGGGATGTGTGTGTGAGAGAGAGAGTGAATGGGGATGTGTGTGTGAGAGAAAGGGAGAAAGGGGATATGTGTGTGTGAGAGAGAGAAAATGGGGATGTGTGTGTGAGAGAGAGAGAGAATGGGGAAGTGTGTGTGAGAGAGAGAATGAGGGTGTGTGTGAGAGAGAGAGAAAGGGGATGTGTGTGTGAGAGAGAGGATGGGGATGTGTGTGTGTGAGAGAGAGAGAGAGTGAATGGGGACGTATGCGTGAGAGAGAGAGAGAATGGGGATGTGTGTGTGAGAGAGAGAGTGAATGGGGATGTGTGTGTGAGAGAAAGGGAGAAAGGGGATAGGTGTGTGTGAGAGAGAGAAAATGGGGATGTGTGTGTGAGAGAGAGGGAGAAAGGGGATATGTGTGTGTGAGAAAAAGAAAATGGGGATGTGTGTGTAAGAGAGAGAGAGGGAGTGGGGACATGTGTGTGAGGGAGAGTGAATGGGGATGTGTGTGTGGGTGAGAGAGAGAGAGAGAGAGAGAGAAATGGGGATGAGTGTGTGAGAGAGAGAGAGAATGGGGATGTGTGTGTGTGAGAGAGTGAGAGAGAATGGGGATGTGTGTGTGAGAGAGAGAATGGCGATGTGTGTGTGAGAGAGGGAGAGAGAGAATGGGGGTGTGTGTGGGAGAGAGAGAAAGGGGATGAGTGTGTGTGTGAGAGAGAATACGGAAGTATGTGTGAGAGAGAGAATGGGGAAGTGTGTGTGAGAGAGAGAGAGAATGGGGAGGTGAGTGTGAGAGAGAGAAAATGGGAATGTGTGCGTGTGTGAGAGAGAGAGAGAATCGGAATGTGTGAAAGAGAGAGAATGGGGATGTGTGTGTGATAGAGAGAGAGAGAATGCAGATGTGTGTGTGTGTGAGAGAGAGAATGGGGAGGTGTGTGAGTGAGAGAGTGAATGGGAATGTGTCTGTGTGTGTGAGAGAGTGAGAATGGGGATGCGTGTTTGTGAGAGAGAGAGAGAGAGAGAGAGAGAATGGGGACGTGTGTGTGTGAGAGAGAGAGAGAGAATGGGGGGGTGTGTGGGAGAGAGAGAAAGGGGATGTGTGGGAGAGAGAGAAAGGGGATGTGTGTGTGAGAGAGAGGATGGGGATGTGTGTGTGTGAGAGAGAGAGAGTGAATGGGGAAGTGTGTGTGAGAGAGACAGAGAGAGAGAGAATGGGGAAGTGTGTGTGAGAGAGAGGATGGGGACGTGTGTGTGAGAGAGAGAGAGTGAATGGGGAAGTGTGTGTGAGAGAGACAGAGAGAGAGAGAATGGGGAAGTGTGTGTTCGAGAGAGAGAGAGAGAGAGAGAATGGGGACGTGTGTGTGAGAGAGAGAGAGAGAATGGGGACGTGTGTGTGAGAGAGAGAGAGAGAGAATGGGGGTGTGTGTGGGAGAGAGAGAAAGGGGATGTGTGGGGGAGAGAGAGAAAGGGGATGTGTGTGTGAGAGAGAGGATGGGGATGTGTGTGTGAGAGAGAGAGTGAATGGGGAAGTGTGTGTGAGAGAGAGAGAGAATGGGGATGTGTGTGTGAGAGAGAGAGTGAATAGGGAAGTGTGTGTGAGAGAGAGGGAGAAAGGGGATATGTGTGTGTGAGAGAGAGAAAATGGGGATGTGTGTGTGAGAGAGAGAGGGAGAAAGGGGATATGTGTGTGTGAGAGAGAGAAAATGGGGATGTGTGTGTAAGAGAGAGAGAGGGAGTGGGGACATGTGTGTGAGAGAAAGTGAACGGGGATGTGTGTGTGGGTGAGAGAGAGAGAGAAATGGGGATGAGTGTGTGAGAGAGAGAGAGAATGGGGACGTGTGTGTGTGTGAGAGAGAGAGAGAATGGGGATGCGTGTTTGTGTGAGAGAGAGAGAGAGAGAGAGAGAGAATGGGGACGTGTGTGAGAGAGAGAGAGAGAATGGGGGTGTGTGTGGGAGAGAGAGAAAGGGGATGTGTGGGAGAGAGAGAAAGGGGACGTGTGTGTGAGAGAGAGGGAGAAAGGGGATATGTGTGTGTGAGAGAGAGAAAATGGGGATGTGTGTGTAAGTGAGAGAGAGGGAGTGGGGACATGTGTGTGAGAGAAAGTGAACGGGGATGTGTGTGTGTGTGAGAGAGAGAGAGAGAAATGGGGATGAGTGTGTGAGAGAGAGAGAGAATGGGGACGTGTGTGTGAGAGAGAGAGAGAGAATGGGGGTGTGTGTGGGAGAGAGAGAAAGGGGATGTGTAGGTGAGAGAGAGTGAGAGAGAATGCGGGTGTGTGTGGGAGAGAGAGAAAGGGGATGAGTGTGTGTGAGAGACAATATGGAAGTATGTGTGAGAGAGAGAATGGGGAAGTGTGTGTATTTGAGAGAGAGAGAATGGTAATGTGTGTGTGTGTGTGTAAGAGAGAGGGAGAGAATGGGTATTTGTGCGTGAGAGAGAGAGAGAATGGGTGTGTGTGAGAGAGAGAATTGGGATGTGTGTGGTATAACGGTATAACGGCTGCAGAAAGGAAGTAATGGTATAACGGCTGCAGAAAGGAAGTTTGAGGGGGATCTGCCTCTGGAGGTAGTATGGGCTGAAGTCAGAAATAGGAAAGGTGCAGTCACCTTGTTGGGTGTTTACTATAGGCCCCCCAATAGCAGCAGAGATGTGGAGAAACAGATTGGGAAACAGATTTTGGAAAGGTGCAGAAGCCACAGGGTCGTAGTCATGGGCGACTTCAACTTCCCAAATATTGATTGGAAGCTCTTTAGATCAAGTAGATTGGATGGGGCGGTGTTTGTGCAGTGTGTCCAGGAAGCTTTTCGAACGCAGTATGTAGATTGTCCAACCAGAGGGGAGGCCATATTGGATTTGGTACTCGGTAATGAACCGGGACAAGTGGTGGGCTTGTTAGTGGGTGAACATTTTGGTGATGGTGACCACAATTCTGTGACTTTCACCTTGGTTATGGAGAGAGATAGGTGCGCACAACAAGGTAGATTTTATAATTGGGGGAAGGGAAATTACGATGCTGTAAGGCAGGATTTGAGGAGCATACGTTGGGAGCATAGGCTGTCAGGGAAGGATGTGGTGGAAATGTGGAACTTTTTCAAAGAGCAGATACGACGTGTCCATGATATGTATGTACCTATCAGGCAGGAAAGAAATGGTCGTGTGAGGGAGCCTTGGTTGACGAGAGAGGTTGAATGTCTGGTAAAGAGGAAGAAGGAGGCTTACATAAGGTTGAGGAAACAGGATTCAGACAGAGCAGTGGAGGGATACAGGATAGCCAGAAGGGACCTGAAGAAAGGGATTAGGAGAGCTAAGAGAGGGCATGAAAAATCGTTGGCGGATAGGATCAAGGATAACCCCAAGGCATTTTATGCGTATGTGAGAAACCAGAGAATGACGAGAACGAGGGTAGGTCCGATCAAGGACAGTAGTGGGAGACTGTGTATTGAGTCGGAAGAGATAGGAGAGGTCTTGAACAAGTACTTCTCTTCAGTATTTACGAACGAGAGGGACTGTATTGTAGAAGAGGAGAGTGTGAAATGGACTGGTAAGCTAGAAGAGATACCTGTTAGAAAGGAAGATGTGTTGGACATTTTGAACAACTTGAGGATAGACAAGTCCCCCGGGCCTGACGGGATATATCCTAGGATTATGTGGGAAGCAAGAGAGGAAATTGCAGTACCGTTGGCAATGATCTTCTCGTCTTCACTGGCAAAGGGGGTGGTACCAGGGGACTGGAGAGTAGCGAATGTTGTGCCCCTGTTCAAAAAAGGGAATAGGGATAACCCCGGGAATTACAGGCCTGTTAGTCTTACTTCTGTGGTAGGCAAAGTAATGGAAAGGGTACTGAGGGATAGGATTTATGAGTATCTGGAAAGACACTGCTTGATTAGGGACAGCCAGCACGGATTTGTGAAGGGTAGGTCTTGCCTTACAAGTCTTATTGAATTCTTCGAGGAGGTGACCAAGCATGTGGATGAGGGAAGAGCAGTGGATGTAGTGTACATGGATTTCAGTAAGGCATTTGATAAGGTTCCCCATGGTAGGCTTATGCGGAAAGTCAGGAAGCATGGGATAGAGGGAAATTTGGCCAATTGGATAGAAAACTGGCTAACCGGTCGAAGGCAGAGAGTGGTGGTAGATGGTAAATACTCAGCCTGGAGCCCAGTTACAAGTGGAGTTCCGCAGGGATCAGTTCTGGGTCCTCTGCTGTTTGTAATTTTTATTAATGACTTAGATGAGGGAGTCGAAGGGTGGGTCAGTAAATTTGCAGATGATACGAAGATAGGTGGAGTTGTGGACAGTGAGGAGGGCTGTTGTCGGCTGCAGAGGGACTTAGATATGATGCAGAGCTGGGCTGAGGAGTGGCAGATGGAGTTCAACCCTGCCAAGTGTGAGGTTGTCCATTTTGGAAGAACAAATAAGAATGCGGAATACAGGGTTAATGGTAGGGTTCTTAGTCAGGTGGAGGAACAGAGGGATCTTGGGGTCTATGTACATAGATCTTTGAAAGTTGCCACTCAGGTGGATAGAGTTTGTAAGAAGGCCTATGGTGTATTATCGTTCATTAGCAGAGGGATTGAATTCAAGAGTCGTGAAGTGATGTTCATGCTGTACAGGACTTTGGTTAGGCCACAGTTGGAGTACTGTGTGCAGTTCTGGTCGCCTCACTATAGGAAAGATGTGGAAGCTTTGGAGAGGGTGCAGAGAAGATTTACCAGGATGTTGCCTGGAATGGAGAGGAAGTCGTACGAGGATAGGTTGAGAGTTCTCGGCCTTTTCTCGTTGGAACGGCGAAGGATGAGGGGTGACTTGATAGAGGTTTATAAGATGATCAGAGGAATAGATAGAGTAGACAGTCAGAAACTTTTTCCCCAGGTACAACAGAGTGTTACAAGGGGACATAAATTTAAGGTGAAGGGTGGAAGGTATAGGGGAGATGTCAGGGGTGGGTTCTTTACCCAGAGAGTGGTGGGGGCATGGAATGCGCTGCCCGTGGGAGTGGTGGAGTCGGAATCATTGGCGACCTTTAAGCGGCATTTGGATAGGTACATGGATGGGTACTTAATCTAGGTTAGAAGTTCGGCACAACATCGTGGGCCGAAGGGCCTGTTCTGTGCTGTATTGTTCTATGTTCTATGTGTGTATGAGAGAGAGAATTGGGATGTGTGTGTGTGAGGGAGAGAGAGAATGGGGGTGTGTGTGTGAAAGAGAGAGAGAGAATGGGAATGTGTGCGTGAGAGAGAGAGAGAGAATGGGGACGTGTGTGTCAGAGAGAAATAGAATGGGGATGTGTGTGTGAGAGAGAGAGAGATAATGGGGACGTGTGTGTGTGAGAGAGAGAATGGGGACGTGTGTGTGAGAGAGAGAGAATGGGGACGTGTGTGTGAGAGAGAGAGAGAGAGAGAATGGGGACGTGTGTGTGTGAGAGAGAGAGAGAATGGGGAAGTGTGTGTTAGAGAGAGAGAGAGAATGGGGACGTGTGTGTGTGAGAGAGACAGAGAATGGGGGTGTGTGTGGGAGAGAGAGAGAGAGAGAGAATGGGAATGTGTGCGTGAGAGAGAGAGAGAGAGAGAATGGGAATGTGTGCGTGAGAGAGAGAGAGAGAGAGAATGGGGACGTGTGTGTCAGAGAGAAATAGAATGGGGATGTGTGTGTGAGAGAGAGAGAGATAATGGGGACGTGTGTGTGGGAGAGAGAGAAAGGGGATGTGTGGGAGAGAGAGAAAGGGGATGTGTGCGTGAGAGAGAGGATGGGGATGTGTGTGTGAGAGAGAGAGAGAGTGAATGGGGAACTGTGTGTTAGAGAGAGAGAGAGAATGGGGACGTGTGTGTGAGAGAGAGAGAGAATGGGGGTGTGTGTGGGAGAGAGAGAAAGGGGATGTGTGGGAGAGAGAGAAAGGGGATGTGTGTGTGAGAGAGAGAGAGAATGGGGGTGTGTGTGGGAGAGAGAGAAAGTGGATGTGTGGGAGAGAGAGGATGGGGATGTGTTTGTGAGAGAGAGAGAGAGAATGGCGATGTGTGTGTGTGAGAGAGAGAGAGAATGGGAATGAGTGAGGGAGAGAGAATGGGAATGTGTGAGGGAGAGAGAGAGTGAATGGAGATGTGTGTGTGAGAGAGACAGAGAGAGAGAGAATGGGGAAGTGTGTGTGCAAGAGAGAGAATGGGGACGTGTGTGTTCGAGAAAGAGAGAGAGAATGGGGACTTGTGTGTGAGAGAGAGAGAGAATGGGGGTGTGAGTGGGAGAGAGAGAATGGGGACATGTGTGTGAGAGAGAGAGAATGGGGACGTGTGTGTGAGAGAGAGGATGGGGATTGTGTGTGAGAGAGAGAGTGTGAATGGGGAAGTGTGTGTGTGAGAGAGAGAGAGAATGGGGATGTGTGTGTGAGAGAGAGAGTGAATGGGGATGTGTGCGTGAGAGAGAGGGAGAAAGGGGATATGTGTGTGTGAGAAAGAGAAAATGGGGATGTGTGTGTAAGTGAGAGAGAGGGAGTGGGGACATGTGTGTGAGAGAGAGTGAACGGGGATGTGTGTGTGGGTGAAACAGAGAGAGAGAGAGAGAAATGGGGATGTGTGTGTGTGAGAGAGAGAAAGTATGGGAATGAGTGAGGGAGAGAAAATGGGAATGTGTGAGGGAGAGAGAGAATGGGGAATTGTGTGTGAGAGAGAATGGGGATTTGTGTGTTAGAGAGAGAGAGAATGGCAATGTGGAAGAGAGAGAGAGAAAGAAGGGGAATGTGTGAGAGAGAGAGAATGGGGATGTGTGAGAGAGAGAATGGGGATGTGTGTGTGAGAGAAAGGGAGAAAGGGGATAGGTGTGTGTGAGAGAGAGAAAATGGGGATGTGTGTGTGAGAGAGAGGGAGAAAGGGGATATGTGTGTGTGAGAAAAAGAAAATGGGGATGTGTGTGTAAGAGAGAGAGAGGGAGTGGGGACATGTGTGTGAGGGAGAGTGAATGGGGATGTGTGTGTGGGTGAGAGAGAGAGAGAGAGAGAGAGAAATGGGGATGAGTGTGTGAGAGAGAGAGAGAATGGGGATGTGTGTGTGTGAGAGAGTGAGAGAGAATGGGGATGTGTGTGTGAGAGAGAGAATGGCGATGTGTGTGTGAGAGAGGGAGAGAGAGAATGGGGGTGTGTGTGGGAGAGAGAGAATGGGGATGAGTGTGTGTGTGAGAGAGAATACGGAAGTATGTGTGAGAGAGAGAATGGGGAAGTGTGTGTGAGAGAGAGAGAGAATGGGGAGGTGAGTGTGAGAGAGAGAAAATGGGAATGTGTGCGTGTGTGAGAGAGAGAGAGAATCGGAATGTGTGAAAGAGAGAGAATGGGGATGTGTGTGTGATAGAGAGAGAGAGAATGCAGATGTGTGTGTGTGTGAGAGAGAGAATGGGGAGGTGTGTGAGTGAGAGAGTGAATGGGAATGTGTCTGTGTGTGTGAGAGAGTGAGAATGGGGATGCGTGTTTGTGAGAGAGAGAGAGAGAGAGAGAGAGAGAATGGGGACGTGTGTGTGTGTGAGAGAGAGAGAGAATGGGGGGGTGTGTGGGAGAGAGAGAAAGGGGATGTGTGGGAGAGAGAGAAAGGGGATGTGTGTGTGAGAGAGAGGATGGGGATGTGTGTGTGTGAGAGAGAGAGAGTGAATGGGGAAGTGTGTGTGAGAGAGACAGAGAGAGAGAGAATGGGGAAGTGTGTGTGAGAGAGAGGATGGGGACGTGTGTGTGAGAGAGAGAGAGTGAATGGGGAAGTGTGTGTGAGAGAGACAGAGAGAGAGAGAATGGGGAAGTGTGTGTTCGAGAGAGAGAGAGAGAGAGAGAATGGGGACGTGTGTGTGAGAGAGAGAGAGAGAATGGGGACGTGTGTGTGAGAGAGAGAGAGAGAATGGGGGTGTGTGTGGGAGAGAGAGAAAGGGGATGTGTGGGGGAGAGAGAGAAAGGGGATGTGTGTGTGAGAGAGAGGATGGGGATGTGTGTGTGAGAGAGAGAGTGAATGGGGAAGTGTGTGTGAGAGAGAGAGAGAATGGGGATGTGTGTGTGAGAGAGAGAGTGAATAGGGAAGTGTGTGTGAGAGAGAGGGAGAAAGGGGATATGTGTGTGTGAGAGAGAGAAAATGGGGATGTGTGTGTGAGAGAGAGAGGGAGAAAGGGGATATGTGTGTGTAAGAGAGAGAGAGGGAGTGGGGACATGTGTGTGAGAGAAAGTGAACGGGGATGTGTGTGTGGGTGAGAGAGAGAGAGAAATGGGGATGAGTGTGTGAGAGAGAGAGAGAATGGGGACGTGTGTGTGTGTGAGAGAGAGAGAGAATGGGGATGCGTGTTTGTGTGAGAGAGAGAGAGAGAGAGAGAGAATGGGGACGTGTGTGAGAGAGAGAGAGAGAATGGGGGTGTGTGTGGGAGAGAGAGAAAGGGGATGTGTGGGAGAGAGAGAAAGGGGACGTGTGTGTGAGAGAGAGGGAGAAAGGGGATATGTGTGTGTGAGAGAGAGAAAATGGGGATGTGTGTGTAAGTGAGAGAGAGGGAGTGGGGACATGTGTGTGAGAGAAAGTGAACGGGGATGTGTGTGTGTGTGAGAGAGAGAGAGAGAAATGGGGATGAGTGTGTGAGAGAGAGAGAGAATGGGGACGTGTGTGTGAGAGAGAGAGAGAGAATGGGGGTGTGTGTGGGAGAGAGAGAAAGGGGATGTGTAGGTGAGAGAGAGTGAGAGAGAATGCGGGTGTGTGTGGGAGAGAGAGAAAGGGGATGAGTGTGTGTGAGAGACAATATGGAAGTATGTGTGAGAGAGAGAATGGGGAAGTGTGTGTATTTGAGAGAGAGAGAATGGTAATGTGTGTGTGTGTGTGTAAGAGAGAGGGAGAGAATGGGTATTTGTGCGTGAGAGAGAGAGAGAATGGGTGTGTGTGAGAGAGAGAATTGGGATGTGTGTGGTATAACGGTATAACGGCTGCAGAAAGGAAGTAATGGTATAACGGCTGCAGAAAGGAAGTTTGAGGGGGATCTGCCTCTGGAGGTAGTATGGGCTGAAGTCAGAAATAGGAAAGGTGCAGTCACCTTGTTGGGTGTTTACTATAGGCCCCCCAATAGCAGCAGAGATGTGGAGAAACAGATTGGGAAACAGATTTTGGAAAGGTGCAGAAGCCACAGGGTCGTAGTCATGGGCGACTTCAACTTCCCAAATATTGATTGGAAGCTCTTTAGATCAAGTAGATTGGATGGGGCGGTGTTTGTGCAGTGTGTCCAGGAAGCTTTTCTAACGCAGTATGTAGATTGTCCAACCAGAGGGGAGGCCATATTGGATTTGGTACTCGGTAATGAACCGGGACAAGTGGTGGGCTTGTTAGTGGGTGAACATTTTGGTGATGGTGACCACAATTCTGTGACTTTCACCTTGGTTATGGAGAGAGATAGGTGCGCACAACAAGGTAGATTTTATAATTGGGGGAAGGGAAATTACGATGCTGTAAGGCAGGATTTGAGGAGCATACGTTGGGAGCATAGGCTGTCAGGGAAGGATGTGGTGGAAATGTGGAACTTTTTCAAAGAGCAGATACGACGTGTCCATGATATGTATGTACCTATCAGGCAGGAAAGAAATGGTCGTGTGAGGGAGCCTTGGTTGACGAGAGAGGTTGAATGTCTGGTAAAGAGGAAGAAGGAGGCTTACATAAGGTTGAGGAAACAGGATTCAGACAGAGCAGTGGAGGGATACAGGATAGCCAGAAGGGACCTGAAGAAAGGGATTAGGAGAGCTAAGAGAGGGCATGAAAAATCGTTGGCGGATAGGATCAAGGATAACCCCAAGGCATTTTATGCGTATGTGAGAAACCAGAGAATGACGAGAACGAGGGTAGGTCCGATCAAGGACAGTAGTGGGAGACTGTGTATTGAGTCGGAAGAGATAGGAGAGGTCTTGAACAAGTACTTCTCTTCAGTATTTACGAACGAGAGGGACTGTATTGTAGAAGAGGAGAGTGTGAAATGGACTGGTAAGCTAGAAGAGATACCTGTTAGAAAGGAAGATGTGTTGGACATTTTGAACAACTTGAGGATAGACAAGTCCCCCGGGCCTGACGGGATATATCCTAGGATTATGTGGGAAGCAAGAGAGGAAATTGCAGTACCGTTGGCAATGATCTTCTCGTCTTCACTGGCAAAGGGGGTGGTACCAGGGGACTGGAGAGTAGCGAATGTTGTGCCCCTGTTCAAAAAAGGGAATAGGGATAACCCCGGGAATTACAGGCCTGTTAGTCTTACTTCTGTGGTAGGCAAAGTAATGGAAAGGGTACTGAGGGATAGGATTTATGAGTATCTGGAAAGACACTGCTTGATTAGGGACAGCCAGCACGGATTTGTGAAGGGTAGGTCTTGCCTTACAAGTCTTATTGAATTCTTCGAGGAGGTGACCAAGCATGTGGATGAGGGAAGAGCAGTGGATGTAGTGTACATGGATTTCAGTAAGGCATTTGATAAGGTTCCCCATGGTAGGCTTATGCGGAAAGTCAGGAAGCATGGGATAGAGGGAAATTTGGCCAATTGGATAGAAAACTGGCTAACCGGTCGAAGGCAGAGAGTGGTGGTAGATGGTAAATACTCAGCCTGGAGCCCAGTTACAAGTGGAGTTCCGCAGGGATCAGTTCTGGGTCCTCTGCTGTTTGTAATTTTTATTAATGACTTAGATGAGGGAGTCGAAGGGTGGGTCAGTAAATTTGCAGATGATACGAAGATAGGTGGAGTTGTGGACAGTGAGGAGGGCTGTTGTCGGCTGCAGAGGGACTTAGATATGATGCAGAGCTGGGCTGAGGAGTGGCAGATGGAGTTCAACCCTGCCAAGTGTGAGGTTGTCCATTTTGGAAGAACAAATAAGAATGCGGAATACAGGGTTAATGGTAGGGTTCTTAGTCAGGTGGAGGAACAGAGGGATCTTGGGGTCTATGTACATAGATCTTTGAAAGTTGCCACTCAGGTGGATAGAGTTTGTAAGAAGGCCTATGGTGTATTATCGTTCATTAGCAGAGGGATTGAATTCAAGAGTCGTGAAGTGATGTTCATGCTGTACAGGACTTTGGTTAGGCCACAGTTGGAGTACTGTGTGCAGTTCTGGTCGCCTCACTATAGGAAAGATGTGGAAGCTTTGGAGAGGGTGCAGAGAAGATTTACCAGGATGTTGCCTGGAATGGAGAGGAAGTCGTACGAGGATAGGTTGAGAGTTCTCGGCCTTTTCTCGTTGGAACGGCGAAGGATGAGGGGTGACTTGATAGAGGTTTATAAGATGATCAGAGGAATAGATAGAGTAGACAGTCAGAAACTTTTTCCCCAGGTACAACAGAGTGTTACAAGGGGACATAAATTTAAGGTGAAGGGTGGAAGGTATAGGGGAGATGTCAGGGGTGGGTTCTTTACCCAGAGAGTGGTGGGGGCATGGAATGCGCTGCCCGTGGGAGTGGTGGAGTCGGAATCATTGGCGACCTTTAAGCGGCATTTGGATAGGTACATGGATGGGTACTTAATCTAGGTTAGAAGTTCGGCACAACATCGTGGGCCGAAGGGCCTGTTCTGTGCTGTATTGTTCTATGTTCTATGTGTGTATGAGAGAGAGAATTGGGATGTGTGTGTGTGAGGGAGAGAGAGAATGGGGGTGTGTGTGTGAAAGAGAGAGAGAGAATGGGAATGTGTGCGTGAGAGAGAGAGAGAGAATGGGGACGTGTGTGTCAGAGAGAAATAGAATGGGGATGTGTGTGTGAGAGAGAGAGAGATAATGGGGACGTGTGTGTGTGAGAGAGAGAATGGGGACGTGTGTGTGAGAGAGAGAGAATGGGGACGTGTGTGTGAGAGAGAGAGAGAGAGAGAATGGGGACGTGTGTGTGTGAGAGAGAGAGAGAATGGGGAAGTGTGTGTTAGAGAGAGAGAGAGAATGGGGACGTGTGTGTGTGAGAGAGACAGAGAATGGGGGTGTGTGTGGGAGAGAGAGAGAGAGAGAGAATGGGAATGTGTGCGTGAGAGAGAGAGAGAGAGAGAATGGGAATGTGTGCGTGAGAGAGAGAGAGAGAGAGAATGGGGACGTGTGTGTCAGAGAGAAATAGAATGGGGATGTGTGTGTGAGAGAGAGAGAGATAATGGGGACGTGTGTGTGGGAGAGAGAGAAAGGGGATGTGTGGGAGAGAGAGAAAGGGGATGTGTGCGTGAGAGAGAGGATGGGAATGTGTGTGTGAGAGAGAGAGAGAGTGAATGGGGAACTGTGTGTTAGAGAGAGAGAGAGAATGGGGACGTGTGTGTGAGAGAGAGAGAGAATGGGGGTGTGTGTGGGAGAGAGAGAAAGGGGATGTGTGGGAGAGAGAGAAAGGGGATGTGTGTGTGAGAGAGAGAGAGAATGGGGGTGTGTGTGGGAGAGAGAGAAAGTGGATGTGTGGGAGAGAGAGGATGGGGATGTGTTTGTGAGAGAGAGAGAGAGAATGGCGATGTGTGTGTGTGAGAGAGAGAGAGAATGGGAATGAGTGAGGGAGAGAGAATGGGAATGTGTGAGGGAGAGAGAGAGTGAATGGAGATGTGTGTGTGAGAGAGACAGAGAGAGAGAGAATGGGGAAGTGTGTGTGCAAGAGAGAGAATGGGGACGTGTGTGTTCGAGAAAGAGAGAGAGAATGGGGACTTGTGTGTGAGAGAGAGAGAGAATGGGGGTGTGAGTGGGAGAGAGAGAATGGGGACATGTGTGTGAGAGAGAGAGAATGGGGACGTGTGTGTGAGAGAGAGGATGGGGATTGTGTGTGAGAGAGAGAGTGTGAATGGGGAAGTGTGTGTGTGAGAGAGAGAGAGAATGGGGATGTGTGTGTGAGAGAGAGAGTGAATGGGGATGTGTGCGTGAGAGAGAGGGAGAAAGGGGATATGTGTGTGTGAGAAAGAGAAAATGGGGATGTGTGTGTAAGTGAGAGAGAGGGAGTGGGGACATGTGTGTGAGAGAGAGTGAACGGGGATGTGTGTGTGGGTGAAAGAGAGAGAGAGAGAGAAATGGGGATGTGTGTGTGTGAGAGAGAGAAAGTATGGGAATGAGTGAGGGAGAGAAAATGGGAATGTGTGAGGGAGAGAGAGAATGGGGAATTGTGTGTGAGAGAGAATGGGGATTTGTGTGTTAGAGAGAGAGAGAATGGCAATGTGGAAGAGAGAGAGAGAAAGAAGGGGAATGTGTGAGAGAGAGAGAATGGGGATGTGTGAGAGAGAGAATGGGGATGTGTGTGTGATAGAGAGAACGGGGATGTGTGTGTGTGAGAGAGAGAGAATGGGGGCATGTGTGTGAGAGAGAGAAAGAATGGGGACGTGTGTGTGTACAGAGAGAGTGAGAGAATGGGGACATGTGTGAGGGAGAGAGAGAATGGGGACGTGTGTGTAAGAGAGAAAATGGGAATGTGTGCGTGTGAGAGAGAGAGAGAATGGGAAAGTGTGAGACAGAGAGAGAAGGGGAATGTGTGAAAGAGAGAGAATTGGGATGTGTGTGTGAGAGAGAGAGAGAGAATGGGGAGGTGTGCGGGAGAGAGAGAGAGAAAGAAAATGGGGATGTGTGTGTTTGAGAGAGAGATAATGGGTCTGAGTGAGAGAGAGAGAGAGAATGGGGATGTGTGTGTGTGAGAGAGTGAATGGGGATGTGTGAGAGCATGGGAATGAGTAAGGGAGAGAAAATGGAAATGTGTGAGGGAGAGAGAGAGAATGGGGATGTATGTGTGTGTGTGTGTGCGCGTGTGTGTCACAGAGAATGTGAATGTGTGTGTGTGAGAGAGAGAGAGAATGGGAATGAGTGTGTGTGATAGAGAGAGAGAGCATGGGGATGTGTGTGTGAGAGAGAGAGAAAGAATGTGGTTGTGTGAGGGCGAGAGAGCATGGGGATGTGTGTGCGTGAGAGAGAGAATGGGCAAGAGTGTGTGTGTGAGAAAGAGAGAATGGGAATGTGTGTGTGTGAGAGAGAGGGAGAGAAAGGGTATTTGTGCGTGAGAGAGAGAGAGAATGGGTGTGTGTGTGAGAGAGAGAATGGGGATGTGTGTTTGAGAGAGAGAGAGAATGGGGATGTGTGTGAGAGGGAGAGAGAGAATGGAGATATGTGTGTGAGAGAGAGAGAATGGGGACGTGTGTGTGAGGGAGAGAGAGAATGGAGATGTGTTTGTGAGAGAGAGAGAGAATGGGGACGTGTGTGTGAGGTAGAGAGAGAATGGGGACGTGTGTGTGAGAGAGAGAGTGAATGGGGATGTGTGTGTGAGAGAGACAGACAGAGAGAGAATGGGGAAGTGTGTGTGAGAGAGAGAGAATGGGGACGTGTGTGTGTGAGAGAGAGAGAGGATGGGGAAGTGTGCGTGAGAGAGAGAGAGAAAACGGGGACGTGTGTGTGTGTGTGTGTGTGAGAGAGAGAGGGGATGGGGATGTGTGTGAGAGAGAGAGAGAGAATGGGGACGTGTGTGTGAGAGAGAGAGATAGAATCGGGATGGGTGTGTGAGAGAGAATATGGCGATGTGTGTTTGAGAGAGAGCGAGAGAATGGGGACGTGTGTGTGAGAGAGATAGAATGGGTATGTGTGTGTGAGAGAAAGAGAGAGAGAATGGCGACGTGTGTGTGTGAGAGAGAGGATGGGGATGTGTGTGTGTGTGAGAGAGAGAGAGAATGGGGACGTGTGTGTGAGAGAAAGAGAGAGAGAATGTGGACGTGTGTGTGTGAGAGAGATAGAATGGGGATGTGTGTGTGAGAGAGAGAATGGCGATGTGTGTGCTTGAGAGAGAGAGAGAGAGAATGGGAATGTGAGAGGAAGAGAGAGTGGGAATGTGTGACGGAGAGAGAATGGGATGTGTGAGGGAGAGAGAGAATGGGGATGTGTGAGAGAGACAGAGAATGGGCGTGTGGGAGGGAGATAGAGAGAGAATGGGTAGTTGTGTGTGCGTGAGAGAGAGAGAGTGAATGGGGATGTGTGAGAGAGACAGAGAATGGGCGTGTGGGAGGGAGATAGAGAGAGAATGGGTAGTTGTGTGTGCGTGAGAGAGAGAGAGTGAATGGGGACATGTGTGTGAGAGAGAGAGAGAGAGAGAAAGGGGATGTGTGGGAGAAAGAGAAAGGGGATGTGTGTGTGAGAGAGAGAGAGTGAATGGGGAAGTGTGTGTGACAGAGAGAGAGAGAGAATGCAGATGTGTGTGTGAGAGAGAGAGAATGGGGATGTGTGTGAGTGAGAGAGTGAATGGGAATGTGTCTGTGTGTGTGAGAGAGTGAAAATGGGGATGCATGTTTGTGAGAGAGAGAGAGAATTGGGATGTGTGTGTGAGAGAGAGAGAATGGGGACGTGTGTGTGTGAGAGAGAGATAGAATGGGGATGTGTGTGAGAGAGAGAGAATGGCGATGTGTGTGTGTGTGAGAGAGAGAGAATGGAAATGTGTGTGTGAGAGAGAGAGTGAGAGAATGGGGACGTGTGTGTGAGAGAGATAGAATGAGGATGTGTGTGTGAGAGAGAGAATGGCGATGTGTGTGCGTGAGAGAGAGAGAATGGGGATGTGTGTCTGTGAGAGAGAGAGAATGGGGACGTGTGTGTGTGAGAGAGAGAGAGAATGGGGATGTGTGTGGGAGAGAGAGAGAGAGAGAGAGAGAGAATGGGGGTGTGTGTGAGAGAGAGAGAAAGGGGATGTGTGTGTGAGAGAGAGGATGGGGATGTGTGTGTGTGTGTGTGAGAGAGAGAGAGAGTGAATGGGGAAGTGTGCGTGAGAGAGAGAGAGAATGGGGATGTGTGTGTGAGAGAGAGAGTGAATGGGGATGTGTGTGTGAGAGAAAGGGAGAAAGGGGATATGTGTGTGTGAGAGAGAGAAAATGGGGATGTGTGTGTCAGAGAGAGAGAGAATGGGGAAGTGTGTGTGAGAGAGAGAGTGAATGGGGATGTGTGCGTGAGAGAGAGGGAGAAAGGGGATATGTGTGTGTGAGAAAAAGAAAATGGGGATGTGTGTGTAAGAGAGAGAGAGGGAGTGGGGACATGTGTGTGAGGGAGAGTGAATGGGGATGTGTGTGTGGGTGAGAGAGAGAGAGAGAGAGAAATGGGGATGAGTGTGTGAGAGAGAGAGAGAATGGGGACGTGTGTGTGTGAGAGTGTGAGAGAGAATGGGGATGTGTGTGTGAGAGAGAGAATGGCGATGTGTGTGTGAGAGAGAGAGAGAGAGAGAATGGGGGTGTGTGTGGGAGAGAGAGAAAGGGGATGAGTGTGTGTGTGAAAGAGAATACGGAAGTATGTGTGAGAGAGAGAATGGGGAAGTGTGTGTGAGAGAGAGAGAGAATGGGGAGGTGAGTGTGAGAGAGAGAAAATGGGAATGTGTGCGTGTGTGAGAGAGAGAGAGAGAATCGGAATGTGTGAAAGAGAGAGAATGGGGATGTGTGTGTGATAGAGAGAGAGAGAGAATGCAGATGTGTGTGTGTGTGAGAGAGAGAATGGGGAGGTGTGTGAGTGAGAGAGTGAATGGGAATGTGTCTGTGTGTGTGAGAGAGTGAGAATGGGGATGCGTGTTTGTGAGAGAGAGAGAGAGAATGGGGACGTGTGTGTGAGAGAGAGAGAGAGAATGGGGGTGTGTGTGGGAGAGAGAGAAAGGGGATGTGTGGGAGAGAGAGAAAGGGGATGTGTGTGTGAGAGAGAGGATGGGGATGTGTGTGTGTGAGAGAGAGAGAGTGAATGGGGAAGTGTGTGTGAGAGAGACAGAGAGAGAGAGAATGGGGAAGTGTGTGGGAGAGAGAGAAAGGGGATGTGTGGGAGAGAAAGGATGGGGATGTGTTTGTGAGAGAGAGAGAGAGAGTGAATGGCGATGTGTGTGTGAGAGAGAGAGAGAATGGGGGTGTGTGTGGGAGAGAGAGAAAGGGGATGTGTGGGAGAGAGAGGATGGGGATGTGTTTGTGAGAGAGAGAGAGAGTGAATGGCGAAGTGTGTGTGAGAGAAAGAGAGAATGGGGACATGTGTGTGTGAGAGAGAGAGAGAATGGCGATGTGTGTGTGTGAGAGAGAGAGAGAATGGGAATGAGTGAGGGAGAGAGAATGGGAATGTGTGAGGGAGAGAGAGAGAGAATGGAGAAGTGTGAGTGTGAGAGAGAGAATGAGGAGGTGTGTGGGAGAGAGAAAGAACAGGGATGTGTGTCTGTGTGAGAGAGAGAGAGAGAATGGGGATGTGTGAGTGTGAGAGAGAGAGAGTGAATGGAGATGTGTGTGTGAGAGAGAGAGAGAATGGGGACATGTGTGTGTGAGAGAGAGAGAGAATGGCGATGTGTGTGTGTGAGAGAGAGAGAGAATGGGAATGAGTGAGGGAGAGAGAATGGGAATGTGTGAGGGAGAGAGAGAGAGAATGGAGAAGTGTGAGTGTGAGAGAGAGAATGAGGAGGTGTGTGGGAGAGAGAGAAAGAACAGGGATGTGTGTCTGTGAGAGAGAGAGAGAATGGGGATGTGTGAGTGTGAGAGAGAGTGTGAATGGAGATGTGTGTGTGAGAGAGACAGAGAGAGAGAGAATGGGGAAGTGTGTGTGCAAGAGAGAGAATGGGGACGTGTGTGTTCGAAAAAGAGAGAGAGAATGGGGACTTGTGTGTGAGAGAGAGAGAGAATGGGGGTGTGTGTGGGAGAGAGAGAATGGGGACATGTGTGTGAGAGAGAGAGAATGGGGACGTGTGTGTGAGAGAGAGGATGGGGATTGTGTGTGAGGGAGAGAGTGTGAATGGGGAAGTGTGTGTGTGAGAGAGAGAGAGAATGGGGATGTGTGTGTGAGAGAGAGAGTGAATGGGGATGTGTGCGTGAGAGAGAGGGAGAAAGGGGATATGTGTGTGTGAGAAAGAGAAAATGGGGATGTGTGTGTAAGTGAGAGAGAGGGAGTGGGGACATGTGCGTGAGAGAGAGTGAACGGGGATGTGTGTGTGGGTGAAAGAGAGAGAGAGAGAGAAATGGGGATGTGTGTGTGTGAGAGAGAGAAAGTATGGGAATGAGTGAGGGAGAGAAAATGGGAATGTGTGAGGGAGAGAGAGAATGGGGAATTGTGTGTGAGAGAGAATGGGGATTTGTGTGTTAGAGAGAGAGAGAATGGCAATGTGGAAGAGAGAGAGAGAAAGAAGGGGAATGTGTGAGAGAGAGAGAATGGGGATGTGTGAGAGAGAGAATGGGGATGTGTGTGTGATAGAGAGAACGGGGATGTGTGTGTGTGAGAGAGAGAGAATGGGGGCGTGTGTGTGAGAGAGAGAAAGAATGGGGACGTGTGTGTGTACAGAGAGAGTGAGAGAATGGGGACGTGTGTGAGGGAGAGAGAGAATGGGGACGTGTGTGTGAGAGAGAAAATGGGAATGTGTGCGTGTGAGAGAGAAAATGGGAATGTGTGCGTGTGAGAGAGAGAGAGAAATGGAAAGTGTGAGACAGAGAGAGAAGGGGAATGTGTGAAAGAGAGAGAATTGGGATGTATGTGTGAGAGAGAGAGATAGAATGGGGAGGTGTGCGGGAGAGAGAGAGATAATGGGGTCTGAGTGAGAGAGAGAGAGAGAGAATGGGGATGTTTGTGTGTGAGAGAGTGAATGGGGATGTGTGAGAGCATGGGAATGAGTAAGGGAGAGAAAATGGAAATGTGTGAGGGAGAGAGAGAGAATGGGGATGTATGTGTGTGTGTGTGTGTGCGCGTGTGTGTCACAGAGAATGTGAATGTGTGTGTGTGAGAGAGAGAGAGAATGGGAATGAGTGTGTGTGATAGAGAGAGAGAGCATGGGGATATGTGTGTGTGAGAGAGAGAGAAAGAATGTGGTTGTGTGAGGGCGAGAGAGCATGGGGATGTGTGTGCGTGAGAGAGAGAATGGGCAAGAGTGTGTGTTTGAGAAAGAGAGAATGGGAATGTGTGTGTGTGAGAGAGAGGGAGAGAAAGGGTATTTGTGCGTGAGAGAGAGAGAATGGGTGTGTGTGTGAGAGAGAGAATGGGGATGTGTGTTTGAGAGAGAGAGAGAATGGGGATGTGTGTGTGAGAGGGAGAGAGAGAATGGAGATACGTGTGTGAGAGAGAGAGAATGGGGACGTGTGTGTGAGGGAGAGAGAGAATGGAGATGTGTTTGTGAGAGAGAGAGAGAATGGGGACGTGTGTGTGAGGTAGAGAGAGAATGGGGACGTGTGTGTGAGAGAGAGAGTGAATGGGGATGTGTGTGTGAGAGAGACAGACAGAGAGAGAATGGGGAAGTGTGTGTGAGAGAGAGAATGGGGACGTGTGTGTGTGAGAGAGAGAGAGGATGGGGAAGTGTGCGTGAGAGAGAGAGAGAAAACGGGGACGTGTGTGTGTGTGAGAGAGAGAGGGGATGGGGATGTGTGTGAGAGAGAGAGAGAGAATGGGGACGTGTGTGTGAGAGAGAGAGATAGAATCGGGATGGGTGTGTGAGAGAGAATATGGCGATGTGTGTGTGAGAGAGAGCGAGAGAATGGGGACGTGTGTGTGAGAGAGATAGAATGGGTATGTGTGTGTGAGAGAAAGAGAGAGAGAATGGCGACGTGTGTGTGTGTGTGAGAGAGAGGATGGGGATGTGTGTGTGTGTGAGAGAGAGAGAATGGGGACGTGTGTGTGAGAGAAAGAGAGAGAGAATGTGGACGTGTGTGTGTGAGAGAGATAGAATGGGGATGTGTGTGTGAGAGAGAGAATGGCGATGTGTGTGCTTGAGAGAGAGAGAGAGAGAGAGAATGGGAATGTGAGAGGAAGAGAGAGTGGGAATGTGTGACGGAGAGAGAATGGGATGTGTGAGGGAGAGAGAGAATGGGGAAGTGTGTGTGACAGAGAGAGAGAGAGAATGCAGATGTGTGTGTGTGAGAGAGAGAGAGAGAATGGGGATGTGTGAGAGAGACAGAGAATGGGCGTGTGGGAGGGAGACAGAGAGAGAATGGGTAGTTGTGTGTGCGTGAGAGAGAGAGAGTGAATGGGGATGTGTGAGAGAGACAGAGAATGGGCGTGTGGGAGGGAGAGAGAGAGAGAATGGGTAGTTGTGTGTGCGTGAGAGAGAGAGAGTGAATGGGGACATGTGTGTGAGAGAGAGAGAAAGGGGATGTGTGGGAGAAAGAGAAAGGGGATGTGTGTGTGTGAGAGAGAGAGAGTGAATGGGGAAGTGTGTGTGACAGAGAGAGAGAGAGAATGCAGATGTGTGTGTGTGTGAGAGAGAGAATGGGGATGGGTGTGAGTGAGAGAGTGAATGGGAATGTGTCTGTGTGTGTGAGAGAGTGAAAATGGGGATGTGTGTGTGAGAGAGAGATAATGGGGATGCATGTTTGTGAGAGAGAGAGAGAATTGGGATGTGTGTGTGAGAGAGAGAATGGGGACGTGTGTGTGAGAGAGAGAGATAGAATGGGGATGTGTGTGAGAGAGAGAGAATGGCGATGTGTGTGTGAGAGAGAGAGAGAATGGAAATGTGTGTGTGAGAGAGAGAGTGAGAGAATGGGGACTTGTGTGTGAGAGAGAGATAGAATGGGTATGTGTGTGTGAGAGAGAGAGAGAATGGGGACGTGTGTGTGTGTGTGTGAGAGAGAGAGGATGGGGATGTGTGTGTGAGAGAGAGAGAGAGAGAATGGGGACGTGTGTGTGAGAGAGATAGAATGAGGATGTGTGTGTGAGAGAGAGAATGGCGATGTGTGTGCGTGAGAGAGAGAGAATGGGAATGTGTGAGGGAGAGAGAATGGGAATGTGACAGGGAGAGAGAGTGGGAATGTGTGACGGAGAGAGAATGGGGTGTGTGAGGGAGAGAGAGAATGGGGATGTGAGTATGAGAGAGAGAATGGGGATGTGTGAGAAAGAGAGAGAATGGGCGTGTGGGAGGGAGATAGAGAGAGAATGGGTAATTGTGTGTGCGAGAGATAGAGAGCGAGAGTGAGAGAGAGAATGCAGAAGTGTGTGTGTGCGTGAGAGAGAGAATGGGGATGTGTGTGTGTCAGAGAGAATGGGAATGTGTGTGTTAGAGAGAGAGAGAATGACAATGTGGAAGAGAGAGGGAGAAGGGGAATGTGTGAGAGAGAGAGAATGGGAATGAGAGAGGGAGAGAGAATGGGAATGTGTGAGGGAGAGAGAGAGAGAATGGGGAAGTGTGTGTGTGAGAGAGAGAATGAGGAGGTGTGTGTGAGAGAGAGAAAGAACGGGGATGTGTGTCTGTGAGAGAGAGAGAATGGGGATGTGTGAGTGTGAGAGAGAGTGAATGGAGAAGTGTGTGTGAGAGAGACAGAGAGAGAGAGAATGGGGAAGTGTGTGTTAGAGAGAGACAGAGAGAATGGGGACGTGTGTGTGTGAGAGAGAGAGAGAGAATGGGGATGTGTGTGGGAGAAAGAGAGAGAGAGAGAGAGAATGGGGGGGTGTGTGGGAGAGAGAGAAAGGGGATGTGTGTGTGAGAGAGAGGATGGGGATGTGTGTGTGTGAGAGAGAGAGAGTGAATGGGGAAGTGTGCGTGAGAGAGAGAGAGAATGGGGATGTGTGTGTGAGAGAGAGGGGGAAAGGGGATATGTGTGTGTGAGAAAAAGAAAATGGGGATGTGTGTGTAAGAGAGAGAGGGAGTGGGGACATGTGTGTGAGAGAGAGTGAACGGGGATGTGTGTGTGGGTGAGAGAGAGAGAGAGAGAAATGGGGATGAGTGTGTGAGAGAGAGAGAGAATGGGGACGTGTGTGTGTGAGAGAGTGAGAGAGAATGGGGATGTGTGTGTGAGAGAGAGAATGGCGATGTGTGTGTGAGAGAGAGAGAGAGAGAATGGGGGTGTGTGTGGGAGAGAGAGAAAGGGGATGAGTGTGTGTGTGAGAGAGAATACGGAAGTATGTGTGTGAGAGAGAATGGGGAAGAGTGTGTGACAGAGAGAGAAAGAGAATGCAGATGTGTGTGTGTGTGAGAGAGAGAGAATGGGGATGTGTGTGACTGAGAGAGTGAATGGGAATGTGTCTGTGTGTGTGAGAGAGTGAGAATGGGGATGCGTGTTTGTGAGAGAGAGAGAGAGAGAGAATTGGGATGTGTGAAAGAGAGAGAATGGGGAAGTGTGTGTGACAGAGAGAGAGAGAGAATGCAGATGTGTGTGTGTGAGAGAGAGAGAATGGGGACGTGTGTGTGTGAGAGAGAGAGAGAATGGGGATGTGTGTGAGAGAGAGAGAGAATGGGAATGAGTGAGGGAGAGAAAATGGGAATGTGTGAGGGAGAGAGAGAATGGGGAAGTGTGTCTGTGTCAGAGAGAATGGGAATGTGGAAGAGAGAGAGAGAGAAGGGGAATGTGTGAGAGAGAGAGAGAATGGGGTTGTAAGTGTGTGTGAGAGAGAGAGAATGGGGATGTGTGTATGAGAGAGAAACTGGGGATGTGTGTGTGTGTGAGAGAGGGAGAGAATGGGTATTTGTGCATGAGAGAGAGAGAGAGAGAATGGGGGTGTGTGTGAGTGAGAGAGAGAATGAGGATGTGTGTGAGAGAGAGAGAGAATGGGGATGTGTGTGAGTGAGAGTGAGAATGGGGATGTGTGTGAGTGAGAAGTGAATGGGAATGTGTCTGTGTGTGTGAGAGAGTGAGAATGGGGATGTGTGTGTGAGAGAGAGAGAGAATTGGGATGTGTGTGTGTGAGAGAGAGAAAGTATGGGAATGAGTGAGGGAGAGAAAATGGGAATGTGTGAGGGAGAGAGAGAATGGGGAATTGTGTGTGAGAGAGAATGGGGATGTGTGTCTGTGTCAGAGAGAATGGGAATGTGCGTGTTAGAGAGAGAGAATGGCAATGTGGAAGAGAGAGAGAGAGAAGGGGAGTGTGTGAGAGAGAGAGAATGGGGATGTGTGAGAGAGAGAATGGGGATGTGTGTGAGAGAGAGAGAAGGGGAATGTGTGAGAGAGAGAATGGGGATGTGTGAGAGAGAGAATGGGGATGTGTGTGTGTACAGAGAGAGTGAGAGAATGGGGACGTGTGTGAGGGAGAGAGAGAATGGGGACGTGTGTGTGAGAGAGAAAATGGGAATGTGTGCGTGTGAGAGAGAGAGAGAATGGGAAAGTGTGAGACAGAGAGAGAAGGGGAATGTGTGAAAGAGAGAGAATTGGGATGTGTGTGTGTGAGAGAGAGAGAGAGAGAAAATGGGGAGGTGTGCGGGAGAGAGAGAGAGTGAGAATGAGTGAGAGAGAGAGAATGGGGATGTGTCTGTGTGTGAGAGAGAGAGAGAATGGGGAGGTGTGCGGGAGAGAGAGAGAGAGAATGGGGAGGTGTGCGGGAGAGAGAGAGAGAGAGAATGGGGATGTGTGTGTGTGTGTGTGTGTGAGAGAGAGATAATGGGGTCTGAGTGAGAGAGAGAGAGAGAATGGGGATGTGTGTGTGTGAGAGAGTGAATGGGGATGTGTGAGAGAGTGAGCATGGGAATGAGTATGGGAGAGAAAATGGAAATGTGTGAGGGAGAGAGAGAGAATGGGGATGTGTGTGTGTGTGTGCGCGCGTGTGTGTCATAGAGAATGTGAATGTGTGTGTGTGTGAGAGAGAGAGAATGGGAATGAGTGTGTGTGATAGAGAGAGAGAGCATGGGGATGTGTGTGCGTGAGAGAGAGAATGGGCAAGAGTGTGTGTGTGAGAAAGAGAGATTGGGAATGTGTGTGTGTGAGAGAGAGGGAGAGAAAGGGTATTTGTGCGTGAGAGAGACAGAAAATGGGCGTGTGTGTGTGAGAGAGAATGGGGATGTGTGTTTGAGAGAGAGATAGAATGGGGACGTGTGTGTGAGGGAGAGAGAGAATGGAGATGTGTTTGTGATAGAGAGAGAGAGAATGGGGACGTGTGTGTGAGGGAGAGAGAGAATGGGGACGTGTGTGTGTGAGAGAGCGAGAGAATGGAGATGTGTTTGTGATAGAGAGAGAGAGAATGGGGACGTGTGTGTGAGGGAGAGAGAGAATGGGGAAGTGTGTGTGAGAGAGAGAGAGAATGGGGACGTGTGTGTGAGAGAGAGAGAGAATGGGGAAGTGAGCGTGAGAGAGAGAGAATGGGGAGGTGTGTGTGTACAGAGAGAGTGAGAAAATGGGGATGTGTGTGAGGGAGAGAGAGAATGGGGGTGTGTGTGGGAGCGAGAGAATGGGGACGTGTGTGTGAGAGAGAGATAGAATGGGTATGTGTGTGTGTGAGAGAGAGAGAATGGGGACGTGTGTGTGTGTGAGAGAGAGAGAGGATGGGGATGTGTGTGTGAGAGAGAGAGAGAGAATGGGGACGTGTGTGTGTGAGAGAGAGATAGAATGGGGATGTGTGTGTGAGAGAGAGAATGGCGATGTGTATGTGTGAGACAGAGAGAGAATGGGAATGTGTGAGGGAGAGAGAATGGGGACGTGTGTGTGTGAGAGAGAGATAGAATGGGGATGTGTGTGTGAGAGAGAGTATGGCGATGTGTGTGTGAGAGAGAGCGAGAGAATGGGGACGTGTGTGTGAGAGAGAGATAGAATGGGTATGTGTGTGTGAGAGAGAGAGAGAATGGGGATGTGTGTGTGTGTGTGAGATAGGATGGGGATGTGTGTGTGTGAGAGAGAGAGAATGGGGACGTGTGTGAGAGAGAGAGAGAGAGAGAGAATGGGGACATGTGTGTGTGAGAGAGATAGAATGGGGATGTGTGTGTGAGAGAGAGAGAGAATGGGAATGTGTGAGGGAGAGAGAATGGGAATGTGAGAGGGAGAGAGAGAGAGAATGTGTGATGGAGAGAGAATGGGGTGTGTGAGGGGGAGAGAGAGAATGGGGATGTGTGTGTGAGAGAGAGGGAGAAAGGGGATATGTGTGTGTGAGAGAAAGAAAATGGGGATGTGTGTGTAAGAGAGAGAGAGGGAGTGGGGACATGTGTGTGAGAGAGAGTGAATGGGGATGTGTGTGTGGGTGAGATAGAGAGAGAGAGAAAATGGGGATGAGTGTGTGAGAGAGAGAGAGAGAATGGGGACGTGTGTGTGTGAGAGAGAGAGAATGGCGATGTGTGTGTGTGAGAGAGAGAGAGAGAGAATGGGTGTGTGTGTGGGAGAGAGAGAAAGGGGATGAGTGTGTGTGTGAGAGAGAATACGGAAGTATGTGTGAGAGAGAGAATGGGGAAGTGTGTGTGAGAGAGAGAGAGAATGGGGAGGTGTGTGTGTGTGAGAGAGAGAAAATGGGAATGTGTGAAAGAGAGAGAATGGGGAAGTGTGTGTGACAGAGAGAGAGAGAATGCAGATGTGTGTGTGTGTGAGAGAGAGAGAATGGGGATGTGTGTGTGTGAGAGAGAGAGAATGGGAATGTGTGTGAGTGAGTGAGAGAGTGAATGGGAATGTGTCTGTGTGTGTGAGAGAGTGAGAATGGGGATGTGTGTTTGTGAGAGAGAGAGAGAGAGAATTGGGATATGTGCGTGTGAGAGAGAGAGAGAGAGAATGGGGATGTGTGTGTGAAAGAGCGAGAGGATGGGAATGAGTGAGGGAGAGAAAATGGAAATGAGTGAGGGAGAGAGAGAGAATGGGGAAGTGTGTCTGTGTCAGAGAGAATGGGAATGTGGAAGAGAGAGAGAGAGAAGGGGAATGTGTGAGAGAGAAAGAGAATGGGGATGTGTGTGTGAGAGAGAGAGGATGGGGATGTGTGTTTGAGAGGGAGAGAGAGAATGGGGATGTGTGTGTGAGAGAGAGAGAGAGAATGGGGATGTGTGTGTGAGAGAGAGAGAGTGAATGGGGATGTGTGTGTGTGCGCGAGAGAGTGAATGGGGATGTGTGTGTGAGAGAGAGAGGGAGAAAGGGGATATGTGTGTGTGAGAGAGAGAGAATGGGGTCTGAGTGTGAGAGAGAGAGAGAGAGAGAGAATGGGGAAGTGTGTGTGAGAGAGAGAGGATGGGGATGTGTGTGTGAGAGGGAGAGAGAGAATGGGGATGTGTGTGTGAGAGAGAGAGAGATAATGGGGATGTGTGTGTGAGAGAGAGAGAGAGAATGGGGATGTGTGTGTGTGAGAGAGAGTGAATGGGGATGTGTGTGTGTGAGAGAGAGAGAATGGGGTCTGAGTGAGAGAGAGAGAGAGAGAGAGAGAGAATGGGGAAGTGTGTGTGAGAGAGAGAGAATGGGGATGTGTGTGTGAGAGGGAGAGAGAGAATGGGGATGTGTGTGTGAGAGAGAGAGAGATAATGGGGATGTGTGTGTGTGAGAGAGAGAAAATGGGAATGTGTGAGGGAGAGAGAATGGGAATGTGAGAGGGAGAGAGAGTGGGAATGTGTGACGGAGAGAGAATGGGGATGTGTGAGAGAGAGAGAGAATGGGCATGTGGGAGGGAGATAGAGAGAGAATGGGTAGTTGTGTGTGCGTGAGAGAGAGAGAGTGAATGGGGATGTGTGTGCGAGAGAGAGAGCGAGAGCGAGAGCGAGAGAGAGAATGCGGAAGTGTGTGTGCGCGCGAGAGAGAGAATGGGGATGTGTGTGTCAGAGAGAATGGGGATGTGTGTGTGAGAGAGAGAGAGATAGAATGGGAACGTGTGTGTTAGAGAGAGAGAGTGAATGGGGACGTGTGTGTGAGAGAGGGATAGAATGGGGATGTGTGTGTGAGAGAAAGAGAGAGAGAATGGGGATGTGTGTGTGAGAGAGAGAATGGCGGTGTGTGTGTGAGAGAGAGAGAGAATGGGGATGTGTGTGTGTGTATATGTGTGTGTGTCTGTGTGTCATAGAGAATGGGAATGTGTGTGTGTATGTGTGTGTGTGTGAGCGAGAGAGAGAAAGAGAGAATGGGGATATGTGTGTGTGTGTGTGTGTGTGTGTGTGTGTGAGAGAGAGAGAGAGAGAGAGAGAGAGAGAGTGGGTATTTGTGTGTGTGAGAGAGAGAATGTGGTCTGAGTGAGAGAGAGAGAATGGGGATATGTGTGTGTGTGTGTGTGTGTGTGTGTGTGTGTGTGTGAGAGAGAGAGAGAGAGAGAGAGAGAGAGAGTGGGTATATGTGTGTGTGAGAGAGAGAATGTGGTCTGAGTGAGAGAGAGAGAATGGGGATATGTGTGTGTGTGTGTGTATGTTTGTCATAGAGAATGGGAATGTGTGTGAGAGAGAGAGAAAGAATGGGGTTGTGTGAGGGTGAGAGAGAGAATGGGCAAGTGTGTGTGTGAGAGAGAGAGAATGGGAATGTGTGTGTGTAAGAGAGAGGGAGAGAATGGGTATTTGTGCGTGAGAGAGAGAGAGAATGGGTGTGTGTGAGAGAGAGAATTGGGATGTGTGTGTGTGAGAGAGAATTGGGGTGTGTGTGTGAGAGAGAATTGGGATGTGTGCGTGAGAGAGAGAGAGAGAATGGGGGTGTGTGTGTGTGAGAGAGAGAGAGAGAGAGAATGGGGACGTGTGTGTCAGAGAGAAATAGAATGGGGATGTGTGTGAGAGAGAGAGAGAGAGAATAGGGACGTGTGTGTGTGAGAGAGAGAATGGGGACGTGTGTGTATGAGAGAGAGAGAGAGAATGGGGACGTGTGTGTGAGAGAGAGAGAGAGAATGTGGACGTGTGTGTGTGAGAGAGAGATAGAATGAGGATGTGTGTGTGAGAGAGAGAGAATGGCGATGTGTGTGTGTGAGAGAGAGAGAGAATGGGAATGTGTGTGTGAGAGAGCGAGAGAATGGGGACGTGTGTGTGAGAGAGAGAGAGAGAATGGGGACGTGTGTGTGAGAGAGAGAGAGAGAATGGGGATGTGTGTGTGAGAGAGAGAGAGAATGGGGATGTGCGTGTGAGAGAGATAGAATGGGGATGTGTGTGTGAGAGAGAGAATGGCGATGTGTGTGCATGAGAGAGAGAGAGAGAGAGAATGGGAATGTGTGAGGGAAAGAGAATGGGAATGTGAGAGGGAGAGAGTGGGAATGTGTGACGGAGAGAGAATGGGGTGTGTGAGGGAGAGAGAGAATGGGGATGTGAGTATGAGAGAGAGAATGGGGATGTGTGAGAGAGAGAGTGAATGGGCATGTGGGAGGAAGATAGAGAGAGAATGGGTAGTTGTGTGTGCGTGAGAGAGAGTGAATGGGGATGTGTGTGCGAGAGAGAGGGAGAGCGAGAGAGAGAATGCGGAAGTGTGTGTGTGCGCGAGAGAGAGAATGGGGATGTGTGTGTTAGAGAGAGAGAATGACAATGTGGAAGAGAGAGGGAGAAGGGGAATGTGTGAGAGAGAGAGAATGGGAATGAGTGAGGGAGAGAGAATGGGAATGAGTGAGGGAGAGAGAATGGGAATGTGTGAGGGAGAGAGAGAGAATGGGGAAGTGTGTGTGAGAGAGAGAGACAGTATGGGAATGAGTGAGGGAGAGAGAGAATGGGGATGTGTGTGTGTGAGAGAGAGAATGGGGTCTGAGTGAGAGAGAGAGAGAATGGGGATGTGTGTGAGAGAGTGAATGGGGATGTGTGCGTGTGTCATTGAGAATGGAAATGTGTGTGTGCGTGAGAGAGAGAGAGAGAGTGAATGGGGATGTGTGTGAGAGTGTGTGTATGTGTGTGTGTGTGTGTGTATGTGTGTGTGTGTCTGTGCGTCATAGAGAATGGGAATGTGTGTGTGTGTGAAAGAGAGAGAGAGAGCGAATGGGGATATGTGTGTGCGTGTATGTGTGTGAGTGAGAGAGAGAGAGAGAGAGAGAGAGAGAATGGGGATGTGTGTGTGAGAGAGATAGAGAATGGGGATGTGTGTGTGAGAGAGAGAGAGAATGGGTACGTGTGTGTGAGAGAGATAGAATGGGGATGTGTGTGTGAGAGAGAGAATGGCGATGTGTGTGCGTGAGAGAGAGAGAGAGAATGGGAATGTGTGAGGGAGAGAGAGTGGGAATGTGTGACGGAGAGAGAATGGGGTGTGTGAGGGAGAGAGAGAATGGGGATGTGAGTATGAGAGAGAGAATGGGGATGTGTGATAGAGAAAGAGAATGGGCGTGTGGGAGGGAGATAGAGAGAGAGAATGGGTAGTTGTGTGTGCGTGAGAGAGAGTGAATGGGGATGTGTGTGCGAGAGAGAGAGCGAGAGAGAGAATGCGGACGTGTGTGTGTGCGCGAGAGAGAGAATGGGGATGTGTGTGTGTCAGAGAGAATGGGAATGTGTGTGTTAGAGAGAGAGAATGACAATGTGGAAGAGAGAGGGAGAAGGGAAATGTGTGAGAGAGAGAGAATGGGAATGAGTGAGGGAGAGAGAATGGGAATGAGTGAGGGAGAGAGAATGGGAATGTGTGAGGGAGAGAGAGAGAGAATGGGAATGAGTGAGGGAGAGAGAATGGGAATGAGTGAGGGAGAGAGAATGGGAATGTGTGAGGGAGAGAGAGAGAGAATGGGGATGTGTGTGTGAGAGAGAGAGAGATAATGGGGATGTGTGTGTGTGAGAGAGAGAAAATGGGAATGTGTGAGGGAGAGAGAATGGGAATGTGAGAGGGAGAGAGAGTGGGAATGTGTGACGGAGAGAGAATGGGGATGTGTGAGAGAGAGAGAGAATGGGCATGTGGGAGGGAGATAGAGAGAGAATGGGTAGTTGTGTGTGCGTGAGAGAGAGAGAGTGAATGGGGATGTGTGTGCGAGAGAGAGAGCGAGAGCGAGAGCGAGAGAGAGAATGCGGAAGTGTGTGTGCGCGCGAGAGAGAGAATGGGGATGTGTGTGTCAGAGAGAATGGGAATGTGTGTGTTAGAGAGAGAGAGTGAATGGGGACGTGTGTGTGAGAGAGAGATAGAATGGGGATGTGTGTGTGAGAGAGAGAGAGATAGAATGGGAACGTGTGTGTTAGAGAGAGAGAGTGAATGGGGACGAGTGTGTGAGAGAGAGATAGAATGGGGATGTGCGTGTGAGAGAGAGAGTGTGAATGGGGACGTGTGTGTGAGAGAGGGATAGAATGGGGATGTGTGTGTGAGAGAAAGAGAGAGAGAATGGGGATGTGTGTGTGAGAGAGAGAATGGCGGTGTGTGTGTGAGAGAGAGAGAGAATGGGGATGTGTGTGTGTGTGTATATGTGTGTGTGTCTGTGTGTCATAGAGAATGGGAATGTGTGAGTGTATGTGTGTGTGTGTGAGCGAGAGAGAGAAAGAGAGAATGGGGATATGTGTGTGTGTGTGTGTGTGTGTGTGTGTGTGTGAGAGAGAGAGAGAGAGAGAGAGAGAGAGAGAGAGAGAGAGAGAGTGGGTATATGTGTGTGTGAGAGAGAGAATGTGGTCTGAGTGAGAGAGAGAGAATGGGGATATGTGTGTGTGTGTGTGTGTGTGTGTGTGTGAGAGAGAGAGAGAGAGTGGGTATATGTGTGTGTGAGAGAGAGAATGTGGTCTGAGTGAGAGAGAGAGAATGGGGATATGTGTGTGTGTGTGTGTCTGTTTGTCATAGAGAATGGGAATGTGTGTGAGAGAGAGAGAAAGAATGGGGTTGTGTGAGGGTGAGAGAGAGAATGGGCAAGTGTGTGTGTGAGAGAGAGAGAATGGGAATGTGTGTGTGTAAGAGAAAGGGAGAGAATGGGTATTTGTGCGTGAGAGAGAGAGAGAATGGGTGTGTGTGAGAGAGAGAATTGGGATGTGTGTGTGTGAGAGAGAATTGGGATGTGTGCGTGAGAGAGAGAGAGAGAGAGAATGGGAATGTGTGAGTGAAAGAGAATGGGAATGTGAGAGGGAGAGAGTGGGAATGTGTGACGGAGAGAGAATGGGGTGTGTGAGGGAGAGAGAGAATGGGGATGTGAGTATGAGAGAGAGAATGGGGATGTGTGAGAGAGAGAGTGAATGGGCATGTGGGAGGAAGATAGAGAGAGAATGGGTAGTTGTGTGTGCGTGAGAGAGAGTGAATGGGGATGTGTGTGCGAGAGAGAGGGAGAGCGAGAGAGAGAATGCGGAAGTGTGTGTGTGCGCGAGAGAGAGAATGGGGATGTGTGTGTGTCAGAGAGAATGGGAATGTGTGTGTTAGAGAGAGAGAATGACAATGTGGAAGAGAGAGGGAGAAGGGGAATGTGTGAGAGAGAGAGAATGGGAATGAGTGAGGGAGAGAGAATGGGAATGAGTGAGGGAGAGAGAATGGGAATGTGTGAGGGAGAGAGAGAGAATGGGGAAATGTGTGTGAGAGAGAGAGACAGTATGGGAATGAGTGAGGGAGAGAGAGAATGGGGATGTGTGTGTGTGAGAGAGAGAATGGGGTCTGAGTGAGAGAGAGAGAGAATGGGGATGTGTGTGAGAGAGTGAATGGGGATGTGTGCGTGTGTCATTGAGAATGGAAATGTGTGTGTGCGTGAGAGAGAGAGAGAGAGTGAATGGGGATGTGTGTGAGAGAGTGTGTATGTGTGTGTGTGTGTGTGTATGTGTGTGTGTGTCTGTGCGTCATAGAGAATGGGAATGTGTGTGTGTGTGAAAGGGAGAGAGAGAGCGAATGGGGATATGTGTGTGCGTGTATGTGTGTGAGTGAGAGAGAGAGAGAGAGAGAGAGAATGGGGATGTGTGTGTGAGAGAGATAGAGAATGGGGATGTGTGTGTGAGAGAGAGAGAGAATGGGGACGTGTGTGTGAGAGAGATAGAATGGGGATGTGTGTGTGAGAGAGAGAATGGCGATGTGTGTGCGTGAGAGAGAGAGAGAGAATGGGAATGTGTGAGGGAGAGAGAGTGGGAATGTGTGACGGAGAGAGAATGGGGTGTGTGAGGGAGAGAGAGAATGGGGATGTGAGTATGAGAGAGAGAATGGGGATGTGTGATAGAGAAAGAGAATGGGCGTGTGGGAGGGAGATAGAGAGAGAGAATGGGTAGTTGTGTGTGCGTGAGAGAGAGTGAATGGGGATGTGTGTGCGAGAGAGAGAGCGAGAGAGAGAATGCGGACGTGTGTGTGTGCGCGAGAGAGAGAATGGGGATGTGTGTGTGTCAGAGAGAATGGGAATGTGTGTGTTAGAGAGAGAGAATGACAATGTGGAAGAGAGAGGGAGAAGGGGAATGTGTGAGAGAGAGAGAATGGGAATGAGTGAGGGAGAGAGAATGGGAATGAGTGAGGGAGAGAGAATGGGAATGTGTGAGGGAGAGAGAGAGAGAATGGGAATGAGTGAGGGAGAGAGAATGGGAATGAGTGAGGGAGAGAGAATGGGAATGTGTGAGGGAGAGAGAGAGAGAATGGGGATGTGTGTGTGAGAGAGAGAGAGATAATGGGGATGTGTGTGTGTGAGAGAGAGAAAATGGGAATGTGTGAGGGAGAGAGAATGGGAATGTGAGAGGGAGAGAGAGTGGGAATGTGTGACGGAGAGAGAATGGGGATGTGTGAGAGAGAGAGAGAATGGGCATGTGGGAGGGAGATAGAGAGAGAATGGGTAGTTGTGTGTGCGTGAGAGAGAGAGAGTGAATGGGGATGTGTGTGCGAGAGAGAGAGCGAGAGCGAGAGCGAGAGAGAGAATGCGGAAGTGTGTGTGCGCGCGAGAGAGAGAATGGGGATGTGTGTGTCAGAGAGAATGGGAATGTGTGTGTTAGAGAGAGAGAGTGAATGGGGACGTGTGTGTGAGAGAGAGATAGAATGGGGATGTGTGTGTGAGAGAGAGAGAGATAGAATGGGAACGTGTGTGTTAGAGAGAGAGAGTGAATGGGGACGAGTGTGTGAGAGAGAGATAGAATGGGGATGTGCGTGTGAGAGAGAGAGTGTGAATGGGGACGTGTGTGTGAGAGAGGGATAGAATGGGGATGTGTGTGTGAGAGAAAGAGAGAGAGAATGGGGATGTGTGTGTGAGAGAGAGAATGGCGGTGTGTGTGTGAGAGAGAGAGAGAGAATGGGGATGTGTGTGTGTGTGTATATGTGTGTGTGTCTGTGTGTCATAGCGAATGGGAATGTGTGTGTGTATGTGTGTGTGTGTGAGCGAGAGAGAGAAAGAGAGAATGGGGATATGTGTGTGTGTGTGTGTGTGAGAGAGAGAGAGAGAGAGAGAGAGAGAGTGGGTATATGTGTGTGTGAGAGAGAGAATGTGGTCTGAGTGAGAGAGAGAGAATGGGGATATGTGTCTGTGTGTGTGTGTGTGAGAGAGAGAGAGAGAGAGAGAGAGAGAGAGAGAGAGAGAGAGAGTGGGTATATGTGTGTGTGAGAGAGAGAATGTGGTCTGAGTGAGAGAGAGAGAATGGGGATATGTGTGTGTGTGTGTGTCTGTTTGTCATAGAGAATGGGAATGTGTGTGAGAGAGAGAGAAAGAATGGGGTTGTGTGAGGGTGAGAGAGAGAATGGGCAAGTGTGTGTGTGAGAGAGAGAGAATGGGAATGTGTGTGTGTAAGAGAGAGGGAGAGAATGGGTATTTGTGCGTGAGAGAGAGAGAGAATGGGTGTGTGTGAGAGAGAGAATTGGGATGTGTGTGTGTGAGAGAGAATTGGGATGTGTGCGTGAGAGAGAGAGAGAGAATGGGGGTGTGTGTGTGTGTGAGAGAGAGAGAGAGAGAGAATGGGGACGTGTGTGTCAGAGAGAAATAGAATGGGGATGTGTGCATGAGAGAGAGAGAGAGAATAGGGACGTGTGTGTGTGAGAGAGAGAATGGGGACGTGTGTGTATGAGAGAGAGAGAGAGAATGGGGACGTGTGTGTGAGAGAGAGAGAGAGAGAATGTGGACGTGTGTGTGTGAGAGAGAGATAGAATGAGGATGTGTGTGTGAGAGAGAGAGAATGGCGATGTGTGTGTGTGAGAGAGAGAGAGAATGGGAATGTGTGTGTGAGAGAGCGAGAGAATGGGGACGTGTGTGTGAGAGAGAGAGAGAGAATGGGGACGTGTGTGTGAGAGAGAGAGAGAGAATGGGGATGTGTGTGTGAGAGAGAGAGAGAATGGGGATGTGCGTGTGAGAGAGATAGAATGGGGATGTGTGTGTGAGAGAGAGAATGGCGATGTGTGTGCATGAGAGAGAGAGAGAGAGAATGGGAATGTGTGAGGGAAAGAGAATGGGAATGTGAGAGGGAGAGAGTGGGAATGTGTGACGGAGAGAGAATGGGGTGTGTGAGGGAGAGAGAGAATGGGGATGTGAGTATGAGAGAGAGAATGGGGATGTGTGAGAGAGAGAGTGAATGGGCATGTGGGAGGAAGATAGAGAGAGAATGGGTAGTTGTGTGTGCGTGAGAGAGAGTGAATGGGGATGTGTGTGCGAGAGAGAGGGAGAGCGAGAGAGAGAATGCGGAAGTGTGTGTGTGCGCGAGAGAGAGAATGGGGATGTGTGTGTGTCAGAGAGAATGGGAATGTGTGTGTTAGAGAGAGAGAATGACAATGTGGAAGAGAGAGGGAGAAGGGGAATGTGTGAGAGAGAGAGAATGGGAATGAGTGAGGGAGAGAGAATGGGAATGAGTGAGGGAGAGAGAATGGGAATGTGTGAGGGAGAGAGAGAGAATGGGGAAGTGTGTGTAAGAGAGAGAGACAGTATGGGAATGAGTGAGGGAGAGAGAGAATGGGGATGTGTGTGTGTGAGAGAGAATGGGGATGTGTGTGAGAGAGTGAATGGGGATGTGTGCGTGTGTCATTGAGAATGGAAATGTGTGTGTGCGTGAGAGAGAGAGAGAGAGTGAATGGGGATGTGTGTGAGAGAGTGTGTGTGTGTGTGTGTCTGTGCGTCATAGAGAATGGGAATGTGTGTGTGTGTGAAAGAGAGAGAGAGAGCGAATGGGGATATGTGTGTGCGTGTATGTGTGTGAGTGAGAGAGAGAGAGAGAGAGAGAGAGAATGGGGATGTGTGTGTGAGAGAGATAGAGAATGGGGATGTGTGTGTGAGAGAGAGAGAGAATGGGGACGTGTGTGTGAGAGAGATAGAATGGGGATGTGTGTGTGAGAGAGAGAATGGCGATGTGTGTGCGTGAGAGAGAGAGAGAGAATGGGAATGTGTGAGGGAGAGAGAGTGGGAATGTGTGACGGAGAGAGAATGGGGTGTGTGAGGGAGAGAGAGAATGGGGATGTGAGTATGAGAGAGAGAATGGGGATGTGTGATAGAGAAAGAGAATGGGCGTGTGGGAGGGAGATAGAGAGAGAGAATGGGTAGTTGTGTGTGCGTGAGAGAGAGTGAATGGGGATGTGTGTGCGAGAGAGAGAATGCGGACGTGTGTGTGTGCGCGAGAGAGAGAATGGGGATGTGTGTGTGTCAGAGAGAATGGGAATGTGTGTGTTAGAGAGAGAGAATGACAATGTGGAAGAGAGAGGGAGAAGGGGAATGTGTGAGAGAGAGAGAATGGGAATGAGTGAGGGAGAGAGAATGGGAATGAGTGAGGGAGAGAGAATGGGAATGTGTGAGGGAGAGAGAGAGAGAATGGAGAAGTGTGTGTGAGAGAGAGAGACAGTATGGGAATGAGTGAGGGAGAGAGAGAATGTGGATGTGTGTGTGTGAGAGAGAGAATGGGGTCTGAGTGAGAGAGAGAGAGAATGGGGATGTGTGTGAGAGAGTGAATGGGTGTGTGTGTGTCATAGAGAATGGAAATTGTGTGTGTGCGTGAGAGAGAGAGAGAGAGAGAGAGAGAATGGGGATGTGTGTGTGAGAAAGAGAGTGAATGGGGACGTGTGTGAGAGAGAGAAAGAATGGGGTTGTGTGAGGGAGAGAGAGAGAAAATGGGAATGTGTGTGTGTGTGAGAGAGAGAGGGAGAGAATGGGTATTTGTGCGTGAGAGAGAGAGCGAGAATGGGGAAGTGCGTGTGTGAGAGAGAGAGAGAGAGAATGGGGAAGTGTGTGTGTGTGAGAGAGAGTGTGTATGTGTGTGTCTGTGTGTCATAGAGAATGGGAATGTGTGTGTGTGAGAGGGAGAGAGAGAGAGAGAGAATGGGGATATGTGTGTGTGAGAGAGAGAATGGGGTCTGAGTGAGAGAGAGAGAATGGGGATATGTGTGTGTGTGTGTCTGTTTGTCATAGAGAATGGGAATGTGTGTGTGAGAGAGAGAGAGAGAATGGGAATGTGTGTGTGAGAGAGCGAGAGAATGGGGACGTGTGTGTGAGAGAGAGAGAGAGAATGGGGACGTGTGTGTGAGAGAGAGAGAGAGAATGGGGATGTGTGTGTGAGAGAGAGAGAGAATGGGGATGTGCGTGTGAGAGAGATAGAATGGGGATGTGTGTGTGAGAGAGAGAATGGCGATGTGTGTGCATGAGAGAGAGAGAGAGAGAGAGAATGGGAATGTGTGAGGGAGAGAGAGTGGGAATGTGTGACGGAGAGAGAATGGGGTGTGTGAGGGAGAGAGAGAATGGGGATGTGAGTATGAGAGAGAGAATGGGGATGTGTGATAGAGAAAGAGAATGGGCGTGTGGGAGGGAGATAGAGAGAGAGAATGGGTAGTTGTGTGTGCGTGAGAGAGAGTGAATGGGGATGTGTGTGCGAGAGAGAGAGCGAGAGAGAGAATGCGGACGTGTGTGTGCGCGCGAGAGAGAGAATGGGGATGTGTGTGTGTCAGAGAGAATGGGAATGTGTGTGTTAGAGAGAGAGAATGACAATGTGGAAGAGAGAGGGAGAAGGGGAATGTGTGAGAGAGAGAGAATGGGAATGAGTGAGGGAGAGAGAATGGGAATGAGTGAGGGAGAGAGAATGGGAATGAGTGAGGGAGAGAGAATGGGAATGTGTGAGGGAGAGAGAGAGAGAGAATGGGGAAATGTGTGTGAGAGAGAGAGACAGTATGGGAATGAGTGAGGGAGAGAGAGAA
>NW_028270176.1:14607972-14632972 GCF_037043375.1 Chiloscyllium plagiosum
ATGTTCTCTCGTTTGAGGGCATCAACTTCCAACATCAAAGGTAGAATGGAGCAGTAGTATATATCTATCTGTTCTGGTGAGAAAGCACATAGCTGCAAGCCGGTTTCGGTGGAATAGTTTGATGGAACCGTTAAGAGGGGAAGAAAGAGTGAAATTAATAGGGTGGTTGTTATGGGGGACTTTAACTTTCCAGATATTGACTGGGAAAGCTATAGCTCGAGTTCGTTAGATGGGTTGGTTTTTGTCCAATGTGTGCAGGAGGGTTTCCTGAAACAATATGTAGACAGGCCAACAAGTAATGAGGCCATTCTGGATTTGGTTCTGGGTAACGAACCAAGCCAGGTGTTAGAATTGGAGGTAGGTGGGCACTTTGGGGACAGTGATCTCAATTCGATGACTTTTACTCTAGTGATGGAGAGGGATAAGTGTGCACTGCAAGGCAAGAGTTATAGCTGAGGGCAGGCAAATTATGATGCGGTGAGGCACGACTTAGGATGTGTGGCTTGGAAAAGTAGGCTTCAAGGGAAGGGCGCAATTGATATGTGGAGCTTGTTCAAGGAGCAACTACTGAGTGTCCTTGATACGTATGTACCTGTCAGACAGGGAGGAAAAGGTCGTGTGAGGGAGCCGTGGTTTAATAAGGAATTGGAATCCCTTGTTAAAGGGAATAGGGCAGCCTATGTAAAGATGAGGCGTGAAGGTTAAATTGGGGCGCTTGAGAGTTACAAGGTAGCCAGGATGGATCTGAAGAGAGAGCTTAGAGCAGCAAGGAGGGGACATGAAAAGTCCTTAGTTGGTAGGATTAGGGAAAACCCGAAGGCTTTCTATAGGTATGTCAGGAATAAGGGTAGGAATAGGTTCAGTCAAGGATAGTAGTGGGAAGTTGCGTGTGGAGGCTGAAGAGTTTGGGGAGACACTGAATGAATTCTTTTCGTCAGTATTCACTCAGGAACAGGACATTGTTGCCGATGTGAATACTGAGTCACAATTAATTAGAATGGATGGCTTTGAGGTATGTCGGGAAGTGATGTTGGAAATTCTGGAAAGGGTGAAAATAGATAAGTCCCCTGGGCCTGATGGCATTTATCCTACGATTCTCTGGGAAGCAAGGGAGGAGTTGCAGAGCCATTGGCCTTGATTTTTATATCCTCGTTGTCTACAGGAATAGTACCAGAAGACTGGAGGATAGCAAATGTGGTTCCCTTGTTCAAGAAGGGGAGTAGGGATAACCCTAGTAACTATAGGCCGGTGAGTCTCACTTCTGTTGTGGGCAAAGTCTTAGAGAGAATTGTAAGGGATAGGATTTATGAACATCTGGATAGGAATAATATGATCAAGGATAGTCAGCATGGTCTTGTGAAGGGCATGTCGTACCTCACAAACCTTATTTAATTCTTTGAGAACGAGGGTGGTGGACGAGGGTAAAGCGGTAGATGTCGTGTATATGGATATTAGTAAGGCGTTTGATAAGGTTCCCCATGGTAAGCTACTGCAAAAAATACGGAGGTATGGCATTGAGGGTGAGTGGGAGGTTTGGATTAGGAGTTGGCTGGCTGGAAGAAGACAGAGGTTAGTAGTTGATGGTAAAGGTTCATCTTGGAGTGCAGTTACTAGCGGTGTTCCGCAAGGATCTGTTTTGGGACCATTGCTGTTTGTCATTTTTATAAATGACCTGGAGGAGGGGCTAGAAGGTTGGGTGAGCAATTTTGCAGATGATACGAAAGTCAGTGGAGTTGTTGACAGTGAGGAAGGATGTGGCAGGTTTCAGCGGGATCTAGATAAGCTGCATAGCTGGGCAGAGAGGTGGCAAATGGAGTTCAATGTAGGTAAGTGTTAAGTGATTCACTTTGGTAAGAGTAACAAGAAGATGGGGTACTGGGCTAATGGTCGGATCCTTGGTAGTGTGGATGAGCAGAGGGATCTTGGTGTCCATGTACACAGGTCTTTGAAAGTTGCCACCCAGGTAAATAGTGCTGTGAAGAAGCCATATGGCGTACTGGCTTTTATTGGTAGAGGAATTGAGTTCCAGAGTCTTGAGGTCATGTTGCAATTGTATAAGACTCTGGTGCGGCCGCATCTGGAGTATTGTGTGCAGTGTTGGTCGCCATACTATAGGAAGGATGTGGAGGCACTGGAACGGGTACAGTGGAGGTTTACAAGGATGTTGCCTGGTATGGTAGGAAGATCGTATGAGGAAAGGCTGAGGCACTTGGGGCTGTTTTCATTGGAGAAAAGAAGGTTTAGGGGTGACTTGATAGAGGTGTACAAGATGATTAGGGGTTTAGATAGGGTTGACCATGAGAACCTTTTTCCACATATGGAGTCAGCTATTACGAGGGGGCATAGCTTTAAATTAAGGGGTGGTAGGCATAGGACAGATATTAGGGGTAGATTATTTCCTCAGCGAGTCGTGAGTTCATGGAATGCCCTGCCAGTAGCAGTGGTGGACTCTCCCTCTTTATGGGCATTTAAACGGGCATTGGATAGGCATATGGAGGATAGTGGGCTAATGTAGGTTAGGTGGGCTTGGATAGGCGCAATATCGAGGGCCAAAGGGCATGTACTGCGGTGTATTTTTTCTATGCTCTATTTCTATGTTCTAATGCATGCTTCACATCATTCTTACTATTCCTCCGGCAGCAGATACATCTGTTGTTGGCACGATCTTTTAAGAGCAAAATTTCATAGTTCTTGTCTTTCTTTCACTTTGCGATTACCCTCCAACTTATTGTGTTGCACTACCACCACGTGAATAAAACAAGCAACCCAAAACTGGAATTGTATGGGGCGTTGTGCAGCAACAGAAATAGAAGTCATTAAAATCTGCAAGCTCTTTCTCTGGAATCTTCCCCAAACAACCATTTCTATTAAGCGAGCCATTCAAAATTGGTTAAAGGGAGTGTTCAAAGGTACATGAAGCAGCATCACACATAACTAAAAATGAGATTAAGATGGTGAAGTTCCCAAACAGCACGATTTGCATGCCAAACAGGATAAGCAACAACTGATACGTGGAGCAAAATAATCCCAGAACTAACTGCTTACATATAAATTCTGCAGCCCCTTCAAATCCACTTGTGTATTAAAGTGAACAATTATTTAACTCACGGCAGGGGGAGTCTCAACAAATATACCCAACCTCAGTGATAGAAGAGCTAAGAACTTCAATGCCAAACATCAGGTTAAAGAACTTGCAAATCAGCTAAATTGGCCAAGTGGATGATACCTCTCGGATTCGCCATTCTGCTGGCACCAGAACTACCAGTCTTCATGAAACTCATTTTGAGTTAAAGAACTGAATACTGCAAAGTCTATGGGGCATGAAAGCACGGCGGCGCATGGACTTCAGCTTTGGTCACCAGAACGTACCACTCTCTCAGCCAAGGTGTTCCAATGCAGTCACAACTCTGCATTTTCGTTGAAATGTGGAAAATTACCAAGAATGTATTTAAACATGAAAAGAAGTAAACAAAGCCCACCACAGAATATAGAACATTACAGCGCAGTACAGCCCTTTTGGCTTTCGATGTTGTGCTGTTCTGCGAGACCAATCTCAAGCCCATTTTACCCTCAATTTTCCATTCACCTATCCAATGGCTATTAAATACCCGTAAATTTGGCGAGTCTACAACTGTTGCATGCAGAGCGTTCCACGCCCCTCTACTATTTGAGTAAGGAAACTACCACTAACATCTGTCCTTCATCCATCACCCTCAATTAGACGCTATGCCACCTGGTGCTAGTGATCACCATCCTAGGAAACAGCTCTCACTGTCTACGGAACTGACAATCTGATGACCTGTTATGTTTCAGTTAAGTCACCTCTCAACCTCCTTCTCTGAAAAGGAAACAAACTCAAGTCCTAAAACCTTTCCTCGTAAAACCTTCCATCCAAAACAGACAACATCCTGGTAAACCTCCTCTGAACCCTTTCAGAACGTTTCACAGCCTTCCAAAAATGCAGTGGTCAGAACTGCATGCAATAGTCCAAGTGTTGTCGGACCAATGTTGTGTACAGTTGCAGCATGACCTCAAGGTTCCGAAGCAAGATCCCTCTACTAATAAAAGCTATGCCTTCTTAACAGCCATACCAACCTTGGTGGCAATTTTGAGGGATCTGTGTACATGAACACTGAGATCTCTCTGCTCATCTACACTGCCACGAATCTTACCAGTAGCCCAGTAATCTGCATTCATATCATTCCTTACAAATTGAATCATCTCACACATCTGCATTCAAATCCATTTGCCACCCCTCAGCTCAGCTTTGTAAATTATCTATGTCCCTCTGTAACATACAAAATCCGTTGGCACTATCCACAACTGTAATGACCTTAGTATTGTCTGCAAATTTACCAACCCATCCTTCAACTTCCTCATGTAGATTGTTTATGAAAATGACAAACAGTAGTGAAATGAAGGCAGTTCCTTGCGGTACAGCACTAATAACTAAACTCGAAGATGAACATGTCCCATCATCAACCACCCCCTGCCTTCTTTCAGCTAGCCAGTTTCCGATCCAAACCGCTAAATCGCCTTCAATCACATGTTTCCGCATTTGTGCAGTAATCTATCTTGGGGAAATTTATTAATGCCATATATATCAGATCACCGGCTTTACCCTCGTCCATCTGTTTGGTCAACTTCTCAATGAGCTCATTAAGTTTTGTGAAGCACTATCTACCGTCACAAAACTGCGTTCAATATCCCGAATGAACTTATTCCTATCAAGATGATTATAAATTCTATATCTTATTATTTTTTCCATTACTTTACTCACAACTGAAGTAAGTCTCACTTGTCTATAGATACCAGGATTGTCTCTACCCCGCTTCTTGAATTAGGGAACAGTATTTGCTGTCCTTCAATCTTCTGGCACTACTCCTGTCGCATTGTCTCAATAAAGATCAAAACGAAAGGGTTGGAAGCTTCATCGCTGGCTTTCCAGAAAATCGGTGGATAAATCCCATCCAACCAAGGGGATGTATCTATGTTCAAACCTTCCAAAGTTTCCACCAGCTCCTTCTTGAGAGCCTCAATCCTATCGAGTCTAGTAGCCTGTTTCTTACTATACTTCTAAATATCAATGTATTTTTGGAGCGTGAATACTGACGAAAAATATTTATTTAGCACCTCCCCTACCTCCTTTGACTCCACGCACTGCTTCCTACTACTGTGTTTGATTGGCCCTTATCTTACTCTCGTCATTCTTTTATCCCTTACTTACCTATAGATAGCTTTAAGGATTTCCCTGATCCTATCAACCACAAATTTATCATATCCCTCCTCCCTCATTTTAGCTCTCTCTTTAGGTCTTTCCTGGCTACATTTTAACCTCACAATCGCCCGAACTGAGTCTTCACATCTCATCCTAACATAAGCTTTCATCTGCATCCTCACAAGAGATTCAAATTGCTTTGTAAACCACGGTCCTGTGCGTGACAGAGTCCTCCCTTTCTGACAGCTGCATACTCATCAAGGACACACTGTATCTGGTTCTTGAATAAGCTCCACTTTTCTCTTGAGCCCACCCCTGCAGTTTCCTTCCTAATCATATTCATCCTAAATTTTGTCTAGTTTCATCGTAATTTCCTTTCCCCCAGCTACAGATCTTGACCTCAGATGTATTCTTTCCCTTTCCATTGCTAAAGTAAACATAAATGTAAACATAAACACCAAAGTGCTTACCTACTTCCAAATCTAACACCTGACCGGGTTCATTACTCAGTACCAAATCGAACGTGTCCTGGATCCTTATTTGTCTGTCCACATATTGTGTCATGAAACCCTCCTTACCAATCTAAGTTATTGACCTATCGAAGTCCCCGTCCAAAATATGGTACGGGCAAAGCGCAGCAGATCAGGCAGCATCCAAAGAACAGGCAAATCACTGTATCGAGTAAAAAGCAAAAGCCCTTCACCACTCTCTCGACTCTAAACTCCAATATTTGTAGTCCTCACTGTCGCCTATTATATTCACAGTCAATATTTGGAAAGTTAAAGACCCCATAACAAGGACATTTTAATCTGGCTCATACTGAGAATCATCTTTCATATCCTTTCCTGTCTCGGGAACGATTCGGAGGACTGTAGAAAGTAAACAATATCCTTTCCTGTTTCTAATTTCAGTTCAGTTGACGAGTCCTCAAACGTCCTTTCTGGAGATGCAATACTGTCCTTGGCTAACAATGCAACACCACACCACTTTCAACATCTTCTCTATCTTACTGAAACCTTTATATTCTGGAACGTATTACAACAATTCGTGACCGTTCTCTCCGCATATTTCTGAAATGGCCACAACTTCAAATTCCCAGGTAAACACCCTTGCTACAAGTCCACCCACCTTATTCTGGATGATCCTGGAGTTGAAATGGACAGCCGTTGAAACAATTTCTTGCTTGCTGGTGCCATCTTACAACCCTGAAATATTAGTTCGGGCCACACTGTTGTTAGCCTCCTCCGTAACCAAACGACAATTTAGGTTCACATCTCCCAGATGATTTAGTATAAACTGATCGGAGAGCATTAGCAAATCCTCCCAACATGACCCAGTATATTGGAAACCCACTCGTTCAGGTAACCAAAATCCTGTTTGCATTGGTGCCACCTACTCAAGAAAGACACCCGATTATCCATGCATCCAAATCCCTCCTTCCTGAAGCATACCTGTAGCCAAGTGTTCACGTCCTCTATTTCCGTAATCCTCGCCTAGCCAGCACGTGGCACAGGCAACAAATCAGTGATAAAAACTCTGTTTGTTCTAGGTCTAAGATTCCACCCTAGCTCGCTGAATTTCTGCCTTAAATCTCCATCTCTCTTCATACATATGTCATTGCTACCTAAATGGACCACGACTTGGAGCTGCTCCCGCTCCCCCTCTAGGATGCTGAAAACACAATCTGAGACATCACAAATCATGGCATGCGGGAGGCAACACCCCAACCATGCGTCTGCCTCGATCTCACAGAATCTACTTTCTGTTCCCCTGATTATGGAGTTCCCAATGATGAATGTCCTGCTCCTATTCTCCCTTCTCTTCTGAGCAACAGGGACAGGCTCTGTGCCAGAGAAGTGCGCCTGATTGCTTACCCCGGGTAACGCGTCTCATCCAGCAGTACCCAAAATTGTATCCTTGCTATTGAGAGGAACTGCCACAAGGGATATCTGCACAGCGTGGCGATTCACTTTCTATCCCTTGATGATAATCCATCTACCTTCTTCTTGTAGCTGCGGTATGATTACCTCCCTGTAACTCATTTAAATCACCTCCTCCACCTCCAGAATGTTCCAACGTTCATTGAGCTCCTGCTCCATTTCACTCACATGCTTTTCTGAGGAACTGATGTTGGTACACTTCGAGCAGATGCAGTTAGCATGGATAATGGTGGTGACACTAATCTCCCACATTCTGCAGGAGGAACATTCAACTGCCATAACCTCTATTCCCACTATTCTAAATTCCCAAAGAGCCTACTGAAAACTAAAAGAAAGAGAAAGAACAATACGAGGCACCTTGTCAATCGCAGGCACAGAAACATTATTTTTTGTTTAGTGGAAGAGGATGGGTGGGAAACTCTACCCGAGTAGGGTTTAGGTTAAAGCAAAAGATCAAATGTGAAGCCTCACTTATCCAGCCTTCCCATGTCCGCTACTGCTCAGAATACGCTCTGCCTACACACGAGGTAATTTTCAAAAATCTACTCCGATCTTCCTGTCAGGCCCCTGCTCCTCGATTTCCCTCGACCTACTGCTACTGCCACCAAGCTTAGCCGCTCTTTGCTGTTCTCCCAATCACATTTTCCTTCATATACTCTTCATCACCATTCATGTGATGGGAAGGCTCATCAGTAGTTATTATTATCAGCAAGGACTCAGCAATAAACTGCCCATTGAAGTGGAGTATCGGTTCCAGCAGGGTCTGTCAGCTCCTCACATCATTACAGCTTCTATTCAAATATGGAGAAAAATACCTGAACTCTAGAGTTATAGGGAGTGTTACAGCGGCTAAAGATCATGTCCACATTCAGCAAAGTGTGATATCAAGCATCCTAAGCAAAACTAGAATGGTTGTGAGAGCGTAAAATTTCAGTTGGATGAAGTAACATTGGAACATTGAAAGGTGGCAATGTTTGTTGAAAGTCAGTCATCTCAGCTCCAGAGAATCATGGGAGAGTTACTCAGAATATTGTCCCCGTGCTGACAATGGTCAGTTAATACATCAGTGACGTCCCGACTATCAAAATGCCAGATCTGGAAATGTTTTTGGAATATTACATACCATTCAGCACATTTCATGACACATTAGATTCTGAAGTTATCCATATTCAAATACCACAAGATCCCAATCACATCCAGGCATGATGTGACAAGCAGAAAGTAACATTTGCACCCCACAAATATACGGCATTTCCAATAAGAGATTATCTGACCATTGCACTTGCTTTTCAATGACATTACCATCTCTGTATATACCAATATCGAAATGTTTGGAAGCAGCATTAAGCATTAATAAGAATCTCAGACATACTCGTTACGTAAAAACATTGGCAACATGAAGATATCAGTGTCAAAGATTTCTGCAGTGCATCACTCAGGTTCTGACTTCCCAAAACATGTCAATTATCATCAAAGCACAGTTAGGAAGTAGATAAAGTATTGCCCATTTTGCCAAGATGTTTCAGCACCAGTAACAATCAAGAAGTTTGAAACCATCCAGAGAAAAGGATATGAGTTCATTGGCACCACGTTCACAAGCATCCATTCCGTCCACCACAGACGCTCAGTAGCAACAGTGTGTCCTCCCTACAAGACGCGTTGGTAAGATTCAGCAAATTGAGCTGCTTGTCAGCTCATGCCTGGATAATGTTGCGATCTTGTGGTATTTAAACAGGGATTGCTTCAGAATCGATCTTGTCATGAATTGTCCTGAATGATATGTGATCTAACACAATACCTCCAGAGAGACCTCTGTCTGGACGGTTCAGGCAGCTGACAAATGGGAACATGACTAGATGGAAGTTCTGAATCAAGACACTCAACATGCAGACTTGCAAAGATATCAACATTTATTACTGTCTCTGTGTCAAAACCTGGGAATTCGCTTCAGTTCAATGCGGTAGGTCGACACTTCTCTGTCTATGGGATAAAACGAATGTACATTATATACTAAGCACGCAGAGATGGCTACATCATACTTTTCAATAAAAAAATCTGAAATGTGTCAAATCAGAGAAAAATCGAATTATTTAATTTGGTGCATTTAAAAAAATGTTAACTGCGTATGCAAACACTTTTAATTGATCAACTTGAGCATTTTATAAACTGTGACTCAATGTTATCCTTCAATTCTCAAATCAATTTCTAATGAAATATGCATATTTTGTTGGATAATGCAACTTCAGTTGTTAAACACAAGTCTATGTCTAGCATTAGTAAATGCCAGGACACTCAAATATGCGTTATGTTCCACCCTGCAGATCTTGCGAAGATGCAAGCTGGTAAGGTCACTTTAAGAATGTGCATATTCCAATAGGATGCCAACACTCCGAAGATCCATTGCCGCTAAATAAACAGATATGCATTATATTTATGTGCTGGTAAACTGTGTTCTGACCAAAAAGTGCCATGACATTGTGCATAAAATAAATCATGATGTCCCGTGAAACCTTGATCAATTCATAAATTAGGGATCTATCCATGTTTTGAGAGGAATCAATTGAGAATTCAACAAAGCCGCACGACAATGCGACAGAAAAAAAATACAAATAATGTTGCAACATGAATACTGAAATTGAGTAATGAAGAAACATAAATAAGAACGGACGTGAAGATTAATATAAAGAGCTATCTACATCAGAGCGGGAAAGAGATAGATATAGAGGCGACAATATGGGAGAGAAACTTGAAATGAAAGATCTGGTATCATTATGCATTCTGTGTTTTGCAATTAATAACTACAATTTATGCAAATCAGATGGGATGTTTGTTCCCAAAAGGCTGTTTGAACAAATAAAATTATTGAGACTTCTTAACTTACATCACTGAAATGCTAAATTTATTGGATCTATGCTATTCATATATGGTCTTTTTTTTTCTTTTTATTTTATGCTGCAGACATGAAGAAAGCCAAAGAACGTGAGAGCTGTTAAACATATGTCACAAAAAAACTGAATCAATATCTTTTGAAGAACAGCGACAGGGCCAGCACTGTGGCTCTGTGGTTAGCTTTACTGCCTTCGAGCACATGGAGCTCGGGTTTGATTCAAGACTCCTGTAACTGCCTCCGTGAAATTTGCATATTTTCCAGTGTATGCGTGGGTTTGTACCCACCATGCCAAGACGTTCAAGTCGCCTCAATAGGTTATAGGAAACTTCCCGACTGTTGAGAGATGTATAGGCAAGGTACATCAATCAGGAGAAATGTGATGGCGTGTTACTATTTGAAGGGTTGGTTTGGTCCAGTTTGCACAAATGGACTGTTCCCACATTTGAGGATATCGATGCTTTCTGACAGTGAAGATTGCTTCTCAATATAAGGCAATTCCTTACTTTTAAAAGAAATTTGATAAAAGTTTATTAGTGGTCATAGACACTTACATAGTTGAACTGCTTATTATGAAACGGCCGGCTATGTGTGGGAGGGGGTTACCCGTTAGCAGAGAGTATCCTTGATGCTGTTTTTCACCGGAACGGAATTGTGCGAAAATTAAGTATGAGAAGCAATACAATTAATGCACAAAGCGTTTTGCCTATTTAAAATAGTATTGAATATTCGTGTTGGATTTCCTTCCTTCTGGATTTTGCAGCGACAATGTAATTCTGTTTTTTTTTTGCAATTCAGAATTTGCAAAAGAACAGGCAGGTACGTACAACAAAAATATAATGTCAAACGAAAAGGATTATCGTGTCTTTTTGTTACTAAAGTTGCTGTTGACATTTTGCTTTATTAACTTTTTGACCATACGAGCAGAACATAGCTTTCAGAATAAAGAAGTGAATTTCATCCACTGCTGCCACAACAAAGTTGATGCCCCTTGAAGATGAACAACGATGCATTCAATGAAACGGGGAGTGTGCGTTCCTGACCTTTACTTTCTGTGTGCTAAGAGTTGCATGCAGACCAAATCGCGTAGTTTACTTCCCTAAGAACATCAGTGAAACAGATTATTTCATTCGAAAAAATCTAGAATGGATTAATGATCATACTTAGATTTATAAATCCAGATTTCTTAAATTCAAATGTCAATGCATGCAGTGGTGGGTTTTGAATATGGGTTCCTAAACATTACTTGGGACTTTGGATTAATAGTCCATTAGCAATAACCCTGGTCTGTAACCTTTCACTGCTCCAGTTCATACACAATAATTATTGTCACTATGATCAAAAACGAAGAAAACGTAAATCAATAATATCTAAAAACTTGTTGATATGTACGAAGATTAAAAAAAAGCAAAGAAGTTGTGTAATCAACATAAATTATGCATTTGACACTGAAACGAAAAAAAAACTGTGTAAGATGGAAATCTGAAACAGAAACAGAAACAGAAACTGCTGTAGAAAATCAACAATTTGAAGTTGTGTTTGTTCGTTCTGTGTTCATCATATGGCATTTCATTCCCATTCAAACATTATCGATTCTCATTGATAAATTTTGGAAAGGTCAAGAACATTAACTATCATTCCTTGCCAGCCTGCTGATCTGGCAAAGGGAAATAAAACCTGCTATGTACACACTAAAAGACATGAAACAGATATTAATGTGTAACTATTTGATATTAACGTGAAACGTTTCTTTGCTGAAAGAAAGATAGTGTGCTAGTTGTGATAGCAGATATAGTTATACAGTCAAAGAGATTTAGCATGGAAACGGACCCTTCTGTCCAATTCGTCCATACCAAACAGATATCCCAACTCAATCCAGTCCCACATGCCAGCACCCAGCCCATATCCCTCCAAACTCTTCCTATTTATATAATCATCTCGATACCCTTTAAATATTGCGATCGTACTGGCCAACACCTCTTCCTCTGGCAGATCATTCCATACACATACCATGCTCTGCCTGAAAACGTTAAACCTTAGGTCTCTTTAATATGTTTCCCAGCTCATCCTAAACCTATACTCTATTTTTCTCTACTCGCCCACCCAGGGTTGAATTGGTCTACTTATCCTATCCATGCCCCTTATGATTTTATAAACCACTATAATGTCACCACTAAGCCTCCAACGCTCCAGGAAAAACAGTCACAACCTATGAATCCTCACCATGTAGTCAAAACCTCCAACCCTTGCAATATTCTTGTTAATCTTTTCTTAACATTTTCAAGTTTCAAAACATCCTTCCGATCGGAAGGTGGCCAAATTTGCACGCAATGTTCCAAAAGTGGCCGATCCAATGACTTGTACAGGCGCAACATGACATCCTAAATACTGTACTCAGTGCTCTGACCAATAAAGGAAAGCATGCCAAACGCCTTCTTCACTATGTTATCTATCAGCACTTCCACTTTCAAGGAGCTATGAACCTGCACTCCATGGTCACTTTGTTCAATAATACTCCCAGGGCATCTCCATTAATGTGTATAAGTTCTGCTACATTTGCATTCCCAAGATGCAGCACCTCACATTTATCGAAATTAATCTTCATCTGCCATTTCTCAGATCATTGGCCCATCAGATCAAGATCTCGTTGTAATCTGTGGTAATCTTTTTCGCTGTCCACTACATCGCCAATTTTGGTGCCATCTGCAATCTTACTAACTAAACCTCTTTTGCTCACATCCACGTCATGTATACAAGTGATGAAAAGTAGTGGACCCCGGACTGATCTTTGTGAAACTCCACTGGTCACAGTCGTCCAGTCTGAAAAGCAGCCTTCCACCACCAGCTCTCTGTCTCCTATGTTTGAACCAGTACTTTATTTAAGTGGCTGCTTCTCCCTGTATTCTATGACATATTACCTTGTTAACCAGTCTCCCATGTGTAACCTAGTCGAAAGCCTTACTGAACTCCATTTAGTTCACATCTAACGCTCTGCCCACATCAATCTTCTTTGTTACTTCTTAAAAAAGATCAAGTTTGTGAGACGTGATTTCCCATGCACAAAGCCATGTTGACTATCCCTGATCAGTCCTTGCCTTTCCAAATACATGTACATCCTGTCCCATAGGATTCCCTCCAACACCTGCTCATCACCGACCTCAGGCTCACTTGTCTATATATCCCTGACTTGTCCTAACCATCTTTCTTAAACAGTAGCACCACTTAACCAAATTCCAGTCTACCAGCATCTCACTTGTGGTTATCAATGATACAAAATATCACTTTCCTAGCTTCTCACAGGGTTCTATGGTACGCCTGATCAGGTCCTGGGAATGTTTCCACTTTTATGCGTTTCAAAATCTCCAGCACTTCCTTCTCTGTAATATGGGCATTTTGTTTAAGGCTTCACCATCTCCCTCCCATCGTTCTATGTCTTCCATATAATTTTCCTCATTAAATACGGATGCAAAATACTCGTGTAGTATCTCCCTTGTTGATCTTTGAAGGGGCCTATGTTCTCTCTAGTCTCCCTTTTGTTCTTAATGCATTTCTGAGTACCCTTTGGATTCTCCTTAACTCTATTTGCCAAAGCTACCTCATGTTCCGTTTTTGCCATCCCGATTTCTCTCTTCTGAGTATTCCTACTGCCTTTATATTCTTCTAAGGTTTCAATCGATCCCTCCTGGCTGTATGTGACATATGATTCCTTCTTCTTCATTAAAAAAAAACCTCAATTTCTCTCGTCATCCACCATTCTACGAAACGTGCCAGCCTTTCCTTTCACCCACACAAGAATATACATCTCTGGGCTCTCATTATTCCATTTTTGAAGGCTTTTCATTTTCCAGCCGTCACTTTGCCTGCAAACATCTGCCACCAGTCTGTTTTTGTAAATTCTTGTTTTGCAACGGCAAAGTCGGCCTTTCTGCACTTTAGGTAAAATAAAAATGTAGAGAGAGTAGAACCTGTCCTACATGCTTATCTTCCTTTCCACTTTTCCACTCCACCCTCCTCTCTGACCTATCACCTTCAAATCCACTCCCATTCATCCATTGTACCATTTGCTAACTTCCCCCATCCTCCTCTCTGGCCTATCACCTCCATCCCCATCCCATTCACCTATTGTACTCTATGCTGCTTTCTCCCCACCCCACCCCCTCTCAGTTATCTCTCCACTCTGTAGGCACCCTGCCTCTATTCCTGATGAAGGGCTTTTGCCGGAAACGTCGATTTTCTTGTTCCTCGGATGCTGCCTGACCTAATGTGTTTTTCCAGCGCCACGGTTATCCTATCTTCAATTTACAACTTCAACGTTTAATTCTGCTCTGTCTTTTTCCATCACTATTGTAAAACTAATAGAATTATGGATACTGGCCACATATTGCTGCCCCACTGTCACCTCATACATCTGCCAAGTGTAGTTCAAGTTTTAAACCTTTTCTAATAGGTATATCCAATTACTGAATCAGAAAATGTTATTGTACGCACTTAACAAATACCTCCCCGTCAAAAACCTTAACAATATGGCAGTCGCAGTGCATGTTTAGAAAGTTAAAGTCCCCTAACATAACCACCCTATTATTCTTACAGATAACTGAGATATCCTTACTAATCTGCTTTTCAATTTCACTCTGATTATTAGGGCGTCCACAACACAATCCCAATTAGATCATCATCCGTTTGTTATTTCATAGTTCCACACAAATAACTTTCCTGGATGTATTTTCGGAAATAACTTTCCTCAGTACAACTGTAATGCTATCCATTATCGAAAAGGTTACTCCCCCTCCTCTCTTGTCTCACTTTCTGTCCTTCCTGTAGCATTTGTATCTTGCAAAATTAAGCTGCCAGTGCTTTCCATCTCTGTGCCTTGTTTCTGTAAATGCTGTGACATCCCAGTTCTATGTTTCTAACTATGCCCTGGGATCATTTGCTTTCCCTGTTAGTCCTCTTTCATTGAAATATAAGCAGTTTAATTTATCAGTCCTACTTTGTTCTCTGCTTAGTCGCTGTCTGCTCTGATTGTTTGACACACCTTTGTTCTCCACTTTTCCAGACCCAGATTGATCTCTTTACTCACTATCTCACTGGGCCCCATGCCCTCACCTTACTCGCTTATGTCCTCCCGAGCAGCTCTAGCAAATCTGCCTGCCAGTATATTGGTCCCCTTCCAATTTAGGTGCAAATCGTCCTTCTCGTAGAGATCACTTCCACCCCCAAAAAGCATTCAATAATCCAAAAACATGAATCCTTCTCCCACACATCAGCTCCTCAGCCATGCATTCATCAGCTCTATCTGCCTATTACTGCCCTCACTAGCTCGTAGCACCGGGCGTAATCGAAACATTACTACTCGTGAGGAACTCGTTTTCAAATTCCTGCCTAACTCTCTGTAATCTCCCTTCAAAATCTGAGCATTTTCCTTCCTATGTCTTTAGTTCCAATGTGTACAATGACGATCTCCTGGCCGCTCTCCCCTTGAGAACATTCTTCACCTGTCTGAGACATCCCTTGATCCTGGCACGAGGGACAAAATACACCATTCTGATTTTTCGCTGCTTGCCACAGAAACGTATGTCTCTACCTTGGACTGGAGAGTCCCCTAACACAATAGATCTCTTGGACCCTGACGTGCCTCACAATGAACTGGAGCCTATCTCAATACCAGAAACAGTGCTACGTTCCCCTGAGAATCCATCACCCACTACATTATCCAAAACAGCATATTTGTTAGAAATACTGAAAGCCATAGAAGAATCGTGCACTCACTGCCGCCTAGTCTTGCAATTGCTCGAGTTAGCCCATCTACATGACTGTATCTGTGACTTTATCCCAGTCCTGTAACTGCCAGCCATCACATCTCCTTGCTCTTGTAAATTCCTCATTGTCTCTATCTGTCTCTCCAACCAATATATTCTATCTGATAGGATTCACAACGAAAGGCATTTATTGCAGACATAATCCTCAGTAACACGTAAACTATCCTTAAACTCACACATTCGACAACGAGAGAGGGAATATTTGAGTGTGAATATTGTTTACAAAGAGAGATTCGACCACATGGAGAGAGGGGATAGATACAGACAGAGACACAGAGACAGAAAACGAGGCAAAGATGGAGTGAGTGAGAGACGGATACAGTCATTCAGTCAAACATAAACTGCATCGAAAGTACACTTCGTAGATGTTTTGAAGGGAGACTTTTGAACAGACTAAGCTTGCTTTTATTTGTGTTAACCTGAAACATACTGGAACCTTGAGCGCACCAGCCTACATAAAGATGATTAATTAAATTCAGCACTGATCATACTGTGAATACTTACCTGCTCATGCAAGCTATATTATTGAAATGATTTTTGATTTTTTTTACAACATATATGTTGATCTACAGACAGCCATCAGTGCAAAGACGTTGGGATATTCATCAATTTGAGTCACAGAAATCGAATATTTAATGAAGTCCCGCCAGTATTCCTCCACAACGAATCAATGTAGGGTCAATATTGAATGACCATATGTTTCCTTAACTCATTCCTTTGAACAATTCAGCTTCGATCATATGTTTTGACGAGGGTTACCAGAGCAGAATCTTTAATTATGCTTTTAGTCTTAAATACTGACAGACCTGCGTAGTTTCACCAGTAAATTACTTTGATGCTTAGATCAAGTGAAAACTATTACTGCCTGCAATTCATCTGGTGGGTAATCTATTTGGGAGAGCAACTTTAATATATGCGCCTGGACAAAGCAGCCTAGCTTATGCAGAGCCTTCTTCAAATGTTCTTTTTAAATGAAACGTTTATAAAGAAAATATGCAGATTTTATTCTTCAATTAATGACCTGGTTGAATCCTTAAGTTGAGTCCATTTCCTGTCTTGGCCAATAGTTCAAAATGTCGAGGTCTCATGCAATAACGGTTAGCTTCACCTTTCAAAATGTGTGCAACAACACAATGGTACGCATAGCAACACTTTGGTTAGTCTTACTCTTTTTTTTAGGACAGGAGAATCGTTGGCTGAAAAACATTTATTCCTTTAAATTAACTATCCGTGAGAAAGTCCTTGTGAGCTGCGTTTTTGTAGAGATGCTGCCCATCCCTGTAGGTCGTCTATCAACGCTAGGAGAGAATGAATTCCTGGATTTTGACCAAGAAATCCGAATGGAAAGTTGACAAATTTCCAAGTCATGATGGTGCTTGGCTTGTAGACGAACTTCCTGCTTGCGATATCCGCATCTATCCGCTGCATTTGTTCTTCTCGATAGACCCGCCAGTCTGTCCACAAGGTTTTGTCGAAGGATATTTCCTAATTTTCTGCACTTTTTTTGTAAATGGAACTCATCGCCACAATGGAGCATCTTTGGTGGAGGCCGTAGCTTAATATGCATGTGATGTTAATGAACACACTGTTTTGTGCCGAGGCTTTCAAGTTGCTACGGTCTCATAAAATGGCAAACTTTCGATCATACCCCTGATTTCAGCCATTGAGGTATGGATAGGCTTCGTGAACTCAGGAGGTGTGTCATTGGCTGCTGCTTTCAAACTGGTCTTGTAGGCCTTTTTGTTTGTGTGGCGAGTTCATGCTTTTTGATCAATTGTAATGCCAAGTATGATGTTTGTATGGTAACCCGATTGATTATGTCATTGACCTGTGGTTTACAGTTGTTCTCACTATAGATTGTCATTACCTGGCATTTCGGGGACGTGATTCGCATTGGCACATGTAATAATAAGCCCAGTTAATGTCCAGATCTTGTTGCATGCGAACATGAACTGCTTTAGTATCCAATTCGTCGTGAATACTACTGAACATTGCGTAAGTATTGTGCATTATCCCCGATTCTGATGCTGGAGGGAGGGCAATTACAGAAACAGCTGAAGACAGTCAGTCAAAGGTATTATCTTGAGGAACTCCTGCAGAGGTGAATTAATTCCAATAACTGCAAATATCTTCCAAATGTGCCAGGTATAAATACAAACAGCAGATAATTTTCTCATAGATTTCCTTTGATCCTCGGGTGTTGAGATTCCTTTTTTCCAAACATGGTAGCATGTGGATTTGATAACACGGGCAGGAACTGCTGCCTCTCCTGTTGCATTCAGCTGTTCAGTCCACGTTGAAAGTATGGCTGCAAGTGGCACTGCCAGGACTCCAAAAAGGCATTTATGGGCAGGTTGTTGCCATGAGTATGCAGTTTCCCAACATTGTTGAACTGACCACGACTTTATTAAGGATCAAGAATGGACTGATCTGGTGGTAATTGGCTGTCTTGGATTATCCTGCTTTTTGTTTTGTACAATACAAACCTGAACGTTTTCTTGTCATATAGTTGTCTGTATTGTAGCGTTTATGCAGCAAATTGGCTAGAGATCCTGCAAATTCTCCATTAAATGTCTTTGGTGCAAAAGCCAGACATTTTACATCCCCACAGGTGTTGCATCATGCAATACATCCAAATGTTTCTTGATTTCAAGTGGAGAACATCTAATTTACTGTCTAGTAGCATTCATGATCGACGGCGCATCAGCAGTCTTTAGAATTGTATCCACCACTCGACATTTCTAGATTAAATTTGTTGTGAATACGTGGGACTTATCTACCGCGCTGAGATGCTGTGCTCTTCCATTATTGAGGATGGAGATATTTGAGGAGCCTCCTACTTCAGAGAATTGTTTAGTTGTTCAACACCATTCATAATTGGATGTGGCAGGGTCTCTGCGCTTAATTGGATTCATTGAATTTATGAATGCTTGGGTCTGATTATGAATGTCTGATTATGCTGTGAGGGAGACAAACAGAAAGCTGGAGGATCACAGAAAGCCAACCTAGGCTGCAGACACCTCGACTTTTCTGGCATAACCCTTTCTCCAAAATGAAGGTGATGCTAGTCGGATCTGCAGATGAAGGGGTGGGGTGTTGAATGATTATCGTAGGGGAGAATTTAGGAATGGTAAGGTAGTGATAGGTGAGAAGTGATGGTGGTTACGACCTGTACAGTTCAGAAGGTTCCTGGAAGAAATCTCAGTAGAAGAAAGGCAAGGAGGAGGCGGAGATGGAGAGGATTATGGGTGGATGGGAAGGACGATGATTTAAAGTTGGAGGACTCAGATGTTCAGTCCTCCAGACTGTGGACTGCCTAGATGAAAGACAACGTGTTTCTCCCACACTTTACAGTTTGATTTATTATGGCGACGGAGGAGGTCGAGGATGGACATGAATGAGAGGGACTGGGAAGAGGAATTGAAATGGATGGTGACCAGAAGGCAGGCTTGATAGGCCAGCTGAGATGTTGCGTGAAATGTTCCCTTCGTTGACATTTGAACTCATCGATGGAGACAAGACTACATTGTGAGAACCAGATGCAGCAAACTCACTTGGATGAAAGGCAGGTAAAGCTCTGTTTCACGTGGAAGGATTATGTAGAGCCCTGGATGGAGGTAAACGAGGTGGTATGGTAGCAGCGTTTGCATCTTTTAATTTTAAATGGGAACTTACCATTGTGCTGGGTGTTTGACGCAGAGAGCGATGCAAAGCAAAGAGTGACGAAGGGAATGGCTGTTGTGGAAGGCAGAAAGAGATAATGACGGGAAGATGCTATTTGTGTTGTAGTCTAATTAGAGTCGTTGGACATGTTTAAGAATGTTACTCTGGGAATATGAAGACGAATGGTTTGGAAAGTGAGGACAAGTTTACAGCACAGAGGGGAGAAAGCATGCTGTTTAATATAGTGTACATGTGGTACACTTGGGAGTGGAATGTCTCCTCGTCAGCGCAGATGTGAAGGACATGGAGGAATTGTGGAAAGGAGACGTAGATCTCGCAGGGTACAGCATGGGGCGTGGTGAATTGCAGATAGTAAGTCGAGTCCGTGGATTGATAGTAAATGTCAGTCCGCAAATTGTCGCTGAAAATGGAAACAGAGAGTTCAAAAAAGGATGGAGTTTTCCGATGGAGACCAAGGGAATTTACGGGCAGATTGGAAGTTTGCGAAGTCGACGAATTGCTACAGTTCTGCCTGAGTTCAGATGCAGCAAAGAAGAAGTTGTAGAGGGTATTGATGGAGGGGACTTAGTGGATCTGTTGGACAGGAAAAAAGACAGTCCCTGCAGGCCGTCATTGCGTGAAATATTCACGTAAAAGGACTTCAAGTCCATAATGAAGAAGAAGCAATTGCATCCGGGGAGCTGCAAGCCCCAGAAGAGTTGGAGGGCGTAATTGGTGTCCCAGGTGTCGTTGGGAGTTGTCCGTCAGCAGCAAATAAAGTCCTATTTTCAACTTTCAGCAAATTGCCCCTTTATATTTCGCTATTAATGTGTCTTTCTGCCATGCATTCCTGCACTCTGCGTTGAACCAGGCTGGATAACCTTGCTTGATAAAGTGGGGACATGCAACCCATGAGTATGTACATTGTATTGGACTAAAATTGACTTTCCAATTAGCAAGAAATACTCATTGATTGCCTGTCATGAGGCCATAAATCTGTTAGAAGACTTACTCAGCAGAATGTGAAAGCTACATTAATCAATCAATGACATTATTTACATGAAAGTGTGACTTCTTCTCCACAAGGAATGTGCAATTATCAGTCTTGATTGTTGAGGATGACGTCAAGCAAAATTTGTTCTTCTTCTTCGTTCAAACACGGTGTGCTGCTGATCTTTTTAAAGAGCTATGTCTTTTACAAGACGATCAGTCCGAGCAGACATGCTGTCACAGAGTCAAGTTTGGATGCAGCGATTATATTTTGCACTGTTACCCTCCTCTGTGTTTTCCAAACTGTGGGAGTACTTACTCATCAGCTGAAGGCAGATAGTGTTTGACGATTAGGAGGCAGTGATATTGTTATTTTTTAACACAATGCAATTTTGAGAAATCACTGGGGATCCCTACTCGGTCTACTCTACGACTTCGAAAAGATGTATCCATGATGAGAATGCTGGTGCTTGCGATATTATCAGTAATGTATTCCACAATGCTGATATCAACGTTAGGCTATTGTATGCCTTGTCAATGAATTCTAGGACGAGGTTCTCCCAATTTTGGAAATACCGATTAGATCTTAGTGTGCAGGTCCTGACAGATTTGGCAGAGCTGTTTTTGACACAGTGTTTCCCATGTCTTCATCAATTCAACGTGGTCGCCCCATCTTCATTTCATTCATGAAACATTGTAGCAAATTGCACATATGAAGACTTGTTAGCCCATTACAGACGGTACTTAAATGATATTCACATTGCTGTGGACCTGGCCACTCACGTAGGTCAAGCCAGGTCAGATACGTGTTCACGGCAAAGTTTGTTAATTGCAGGGCATCAGTGTATCAGGTGTCTTTGTTTTCCTGGCAATTGACAGTGATTTCTTGGTTACTAACCGTTTTGTTTTTTTTTTCATTCTGGAAGTGTTTTGAATTATATTTCAAACACTGAAAGTTGCATGATACTGGCAATTTCTACTGAACATTAGCTCAGTTTACAGATTAATGCTTTAGATATAATGCCACTAGGCATACTGTAACTTTTAAATGCGTTGCCAACACTCCGATGTCAAGAGTGTTTCTGACTGCAAACCACGAAGGTAGGCAGTCAGGAGCAATGGACGAAACGACCAAACAGTAACATTTTACGACAAATTTAAAATCCTATAAATGTTGCAAAACCTCGAGAAATTCTGAAGGTATAACATCAATAAGGATGGAATGCCCAAAATTGTTAACGTGTAAATATAAGATAAATAAAATCTGATAATCCCTCAGAGTTCTATAAAGAGAGATCGTGCTCAAGCATGATCTTATTGACACTTAAAATAATAAACTCAGACGTGAGTGATACCATGAAACAACGTACCTAACGAATTACTTACCTTCACGGAGAATTACACATAGAACATAGAACATTACAGTTCAGTACAGGCCCTTCGAACCTCGATGTTGTGCCGACCTGTCATACCAATCTGAAGCCCATCTCACCTGCACTATTCCATGTGCGTCCATATGCTTGTCCAATGACGACTTAAATGTACTTAAAGTTGGCGAATCTACTACTGTTGTAGGCAAAGCAATCCATGCCCTTAGTACACTCTGAGTAACAAAACTACTCTGACATCTGTCCTATGTCTATCACCCCTCAATTGAAAGCTATGCCACCACGTGCTCGCCGTCACCATTCTTGGAAAAAGGCTCACCTTGTCGACCCTATCTAACCCTCTGATTATCTTATATGTCTCTATTAAGTCACCTCTCAAACTTCTTCTTTCTATCGGAAACAATCACAAGTCCCTCTACACGAGGCAACATCCCAGTAAATCTCCTCTGCACACTTTCAAAGCTTCCACATCCTTCGTATGATGCAGTGACCAGAACTGTACACAATGCTACAAGTGCTGCCGCACTAGAGTTTTGTACAGCTGTACCATAACCTCATGTCTCCGGAACTCGCTGCCTCTATTAAAAAAAGCTAAAACACTGTATGCCTTCTTAACAACCCTGTCAACCTTGGGAGCAACTTTCATGGATCTGTGTACCTGGAGACCGAGATCTCTCTGCTCATCTACACTACCAAGAAAATTACCATTAGCCTATTACTTTGCATTCCGGTTACTCTGACCAAAGTGAATCACCTCACACTTGTCCGCACTAAAGCTCATTTTCTACCTCTCAGCCCAGTTCTGCACCTTATCTATGTCTTTCTGTAACCTACGACATCCTTCGTCACTATCCACAACTCTACCGACCGTAGTCTCGCCTGCAAATTTACTAACTCACTCTTCTAAACCCTCATCCAGCACGATTAGAAAAATGACGAACAGAAGTGGATCCAACACCGACCCTTGCGGTACACCACTGGTAACTGGACTCCAGGAAGAACATTTCCCATCAACCACCGCCCTCTGTCTTCTTTCAGCAAGCCAATTACTGATCCAAACTGCTATATTTCTCACAATCCAATTCCTCCCCATTTTGTACAATCGCCTATTGTGGGGAACCTTATCGAACGCCTTGCTTAAATTCATATGCACATCAATCGGTTTACTCTCATCTACCTGTTTCATCGCCTTTTCAAAGAACTCAATAAGGTTTGGAAGGCACGACCTACCCTTCACAAAACCGTGTTGATATATCCCTAATAAAATTATTCGTTCCTAGATCATTATAAATCCTATATTTTATATCCTTATCCAACACTTTACCAACAACTGAAGTAAGGCTCACTGGTCTATAATTGCCAGGATTGTCTCTACACCTTCAACAGGGGAACCACATTTTATATCCTCCAGTCTTCTGGCACGATTTCTGTTAAAAATGACGTTTTAAAGATCAATGCCAAAGGCTCGGCAATCTCCTCGCTAGCTTCCCAGAGGATCCTAGGATAAAACCAAACCGGCCCAGGGGACTTATCTATTTTCACACTCTGCAGGATTTCTAATACATTTCCCTTGTGAACTTCATCACACATAGTCTAGTAGCCTGCATATCAGTAATCTCCTCGACAACGTTGTCGTTTTCTAGAGTGAATACTGTTGAAAAGTATTCATTTAGTGCTTTACCTATCTCCTCTGACTCTACACACAACTTCCCACTACTATCCGTGATTGGCCCTAATCTTAATCTCGTCATTCGTTTATTACTTAAGTACCTGTAGAAAGCCTTAGGGTTTACCCTGATCCTATCTGCCAACAACTTCTCATGCTTCCTCCAGTCTGTTCTGTCTCTTTAGGTCTTTCCTGGCTACTTTGTGACCCTCAAGAGCCCTAACTGAGCCTTCACATCTCATCCTAACATAAGCCTTCTTCCTCTTGACAAGAGATTCCACTTCCTCCGTAAAGTGTTCATTTTCAAAGAAATAACTTTGCGTCATTCTGACAAACCACATGGCAAGGTTTGAAACAATATGTTGGAAAACATGGCAGTTCAATTAAACATCCTGCGGATATTATCAACTTAAATTCCAAAGCCAGTACATATGAGCACAAATCCAAACACTCAGCATGTCAGTACTTCTGTTGACTATCTGGATAAAAAAGAACATTCTCACTTTCTCCATATTAATGAAGCTTCGAAACCTCGTTATTGTGATTCTTAGCGAACGTAAAAATGTAAAAGTCTGATAATTTGTCAAACCTCCATGACAGTCATTGTTGTTTTTGTGCATTGCCTCCACCAGTAAAATGTACTTACATTAACACATGAATGATAGAGGCAGAGACAAAAGAATAGTCCAACCTGAACTGACAGTATTGTGGAAGGAGAGACAATGATAAACGTTCAAGTGTAATAAATTAAGATGATTAATTAAAGAATTTGAAATTGAAATGTTAGCGCGATTTCACTCTCCAGTGATGCTTCCATAACTGCAAATTAGGTTCACCATCTATTTTTGTTCCCAAAAATTCTTATTTCGTCATGCAGTTGATAACTTTGATTCACGTAAAATTCTTGGCAGTCTGCAAAGGCTTATCTGCATTCCAACGGTTACAAAGTAACGTCATCTGTAGGAGATAACTTTCAGAAAAGTGATCACATTTTCATAACATTTTAGAATTCTAATGGGTAAAGGCAAGAGTGGTCCCAAAGGAAGAATGCTAAATTGGAGGAAGGCCAACTCTACCAAAATTCGACAGGAGCTGGGAAATGTAGATTGGGAGTAGCTATTTGAACGGGAAAGCACATTCGATACGTGGGAGGCTTTTAAACAGAGTTTGATTAGAATTCAGGAGAAATATGTTTCTATGAAAATGACGGATACACATGGCAAAATGAGGGAATCATTGATGATAGGTGAAATTGTGAGAATTGTTAAAAGAAGAAAGGATGCATCCGTAAGGTATGGGCGACTGAAGACAGACAAAACTTTGGATTAATATTGGAATGCAGGACCCATCTGAAACTAGGAGGTATGAGGGCTAAAAGGGGCCATGAGATATCCTGCGCGAGCAGGGTTAAGGAATGCCTCAAAGCCTT